>NW_006786129.1:922927-923903 GCF_000442215.2 Lipotes vexillifer
AGGCACTGACACAACACCTAATTCAGTCCCTGACACTGTACCTAACAAAGGCTCTGATGCTCATAGACACACAGTATTATGACAGATACCTATATTTATATCTATGAATCTCAAATTGAAGACAGCATGGCACAGCACACACACACACATGCATAACATATGTCTATGTATGTAAATATATTGTTATTACACAAATGAATGATAATCATTTTCTAATGAGAGCTTACCATTTTATTCTTTAAAATATTTATTTGATTTCATGGCTTGATTTGAAAAAGACCCGTTGAAGGAGGTCAACTGTAGAGGGTTTTTTAGAAAGTTAAGTTTTCTGATTCCTCACATCCAATAAGTAGAAAGCGTCATGTATGGGGTGGAGGCAGGGAGAGGAGTGGACAGAATGATGAAAGCTGAAAGCTGCTCAAGGTCCGCTTGCCCTGAAAGGTAGCTCACAGAGAGGGACACTGGTTTCATAGACATCTTTTCAAATCAGTCCTCCTCAGAGAACAACTGCCACCATTTAAAAATCTGCTATCTCTTTGCTGATTATCTGGGATAAAATCATCACAATTCTCTTCCTAATGAGCAGAATTTTTTTTTTTTTTAATGTCGAAGGAGCAGAAGTAGCCACAGCATAGATGAAGGCATTTGTGTAATATCTAGTAAATATACCACCGTCCCTCATAAATATTAAGTTCAGGACAACTTTCATCCAAAAGCGGGATTAGTTTGATCCAAACCAGATGAATGAAGAAAGAAGCTACCGTGTAAAGAGTTCACTTGTTACTTTTCCAGATATAAAACAAGCTAACTATAAATAATATGGGGGCCATTTAAAAGGCTTTCATAGTTTTGTCAGGATAGCATTAATTTTTGGAATCTTTAAAATGTAATTTTTTCCAGAGGTAAACTCTAAAGGGTTAGATGAGTATACAGACACATAAAAATATTTTAAGTGATACAAGAGTATATTTCTTCC
>NW_006786129.1:923913-926938 GCF_000442215.2 Lipotes vexillifer
CAGTTTTAGTTGGGGACTAGTTTTTCTAGGTAATGTTTTTAAGACATTATGTTTAAACAGGTATAAAGAAGGCACTTTGTTTGTAGACCTAGTGGACGATGACATGTCCATAATGGAAGAAGGAACGTCTTTATGGTATTTGCTTCAGACCACCATTCCATGGCTATGTATCCATTGTCTACTTCAGCAAAAAACAAGCAGTGATGTTTTTAGTGAAGAATACCATTATGTAACCTTCCGCCAATATGTGAATTATCAGAATGGTCCATCCAGTCCTTCTGCCTGCCTTTCCACCCTTACCTTACCATTCCTTTACACCTGTGATGAGGAAGAGAAAAGAAAAGAAAGGAGCATAGCACTGCTTTAGACAAAGTTTGAATCCCTTCCTCTCCAAAAAGAAAATTCATTTTGCAATTTGAATCCCAACATCTATTTTTCTTCTTCCCATTTTTTTTTGTACTAACCCTCTTCTCTTTTAGGTTCAGTGCCTGGGTTGAATTTTCAACTCTCTCTACTTTCTCTTCTTGTCCTCCCTTGCATTCTGAAGGCTGAGATCCTTTCAGGAAATGATAGTTTGCATTAGTTCTGTTTTTTAATCTTGAATCTTCATATCTACATGCCTTGGGATCCACATGTTTTATTGAACATTAGAATGAGATATTATCTTGAGACTAGGTTCTGCTTTATTTTTTTGTATCCTTCCCTGTCTGATGAATGGAGAAGCTAGCACAGTGTTTGGCACATAATAAAAGGTGCTCAATAAATAATTGCTGAAAAAGGGAGTCACATACCTGAGTTCTAGTGCTGACCCTCAGTAATTGAGCCACAGGGAACTTTAGTTTTTTCTGCTATAAAGCTGGATGTGGACATTACGTAGTTGTTATCTTAACTAAATGAGATGACTTATCTAAAAAGTGACCTGCAGAGTTCCAAGGACACAGTAAGTCCTCAATAAATATTAGCTCCAGTCTCTGTAGGCTAGTCGTTTAATTTTCATAAACTGTACTCTCCTCTTTTGCACAAGAGAATTATAGTATTTCCTGGAACTTCCTGACAGGCTTGTTCTGAGGATTAAATAAGTTTAGGTTTGTGGAACTCCTTTTGCAATATTAAAGAAAATGATATAAATTTTTATTAAGGTATTGAAAATGTTTATCAAACAGATTTAAAAACTGATGGATTAAGGAATTAAAGAACAAGGCTGCTGTTGAGTGATTCTTCTCTTTCAAGGACAAATCAGTATTTATACTTTTTTTAAAGGTGTTTATGATTACTTGTGGTCCGTTTGTCTAAAACACATAATGTGGTGACTACTTGCAGAGTTGTGAGGCAGTTCTGCTTGGGTTTCAGTTCTGGCTTTAGCACTTTCCAGATATATAATCTTAGGGCACATCTCAATGCTTTAGTTTCCCCATTTGTGAGATGGCCACAGTAAGAGTGCTGACATTATGGAGTTGGGATGATTAAATGAGATAACGTGTAGAACTTGCTTTGAGCAGAGACTGAGGTGTACTAAGTACTCAGTATATGTCAGCTCTTGCTTTAAATAGAATCATCACTTTTTTGTATGTTTTCATGTAACCCTGACAACTTTAAATTTTTGATCAACTCCATTTTATGCTCCAGCATGGAAGAAATATCACACTGTATTTTGATCCAAACTGAAGAAACATAAATTAAAAAAAAAATGGGGGCAAAGGGGATCTTTCACTTCAGTAAATTGACATTTTATATAAAACATGAGATTTTGTAAAAAAAAAAATTAAGTGATTAAGACTCTCCATTTTAACTATCGATGATTCTAATAATATTGATGATCATTCTGCTGGGAAAAATGATTATCTCTTGGTCAATGTCCTCTTAGTTGAAATGAACAGGAACACACATCAAATTGTGTAAGCTACAAAGGGGTTTTTGTGGACAAATACTAGGTATTTCACAGAATCCAAGATCAACTAGGCCATGGGAGAACGTTTTCCAGGAGTAGGTAGTACTCTCAGTTCTTTATTTCTACTTTTCTTTCTGTGCTCTGTAGTCATGTTCCCACTGAACTTGGTCCCCCTTGACGGGCCAGTACATGATGTCAGGGAGGAAAGCATGGTTGCTGAGAGACCACCCTAACCCATGGGGCAGAGGTTGGAGAGAAGGGCTGGCTGTGTGCTGAGCAACTCGGAAGGTCTCCACTGTAGATTTCCACCTAAAATAAATGTATACTATAATGATGAACCAAGAAATCTTTCAGTGTCATACCTTTAAAGAAAAGCACATTTTGATTTAAAAATATAACCAGAAGAGAAATAATAATGCTACCCTGTAATCTGCTGCATATATTGTTCCCAAATGGGAAGGATTAATTTGTTTACTGACTGAAAATATATGAGATTCAATGTTTTTTTTCTTTTTGCGGTACATGGGCCTCTCACTGTTGTGGCCTCTCCCGTTGTGGAGCACAGGCTCTGGACGCACAGGCTCAGCGGCCATGGCTCACGGGCCCAGCCGCTCCGCAGCATGTGGGATCTTCCCGGACCGGGACATGAACCCGTGTCCCCTGCATCGGCAGGCGGACTCTCAACCACTGCGCCACCAGGGAAGCCCGAGATTCAATGTATTTCTGATAAGTCTGTTTTAAATGGAATGCACAGTACTTTTTAATATTCATTTTTAAAGCCAAATGAAATAAAAAAATTATTTGAATTTTAACCGTGGGCCAGGAAAAGGTGAGTGGCAAAATTCCCATACATTTATAAACCCTCTATATTTCAAGTTGATCATTTGGTCTTTCAAGTAGAATTTGTGTTCCTGGAATAGCTATAATAATTTGCTCATGTAAATTACCATTTGGTCACACCTTTAGTCTGCCCCCAAATTGTTTTTGGAGGCATCTTAATCTCTTCTGGCTTCATAGAATTTGGCAGATAAGGCAGCAGGGAGCTATTGTGGGTTTGTCTGTTAATATAGGGCCAGAGCTTCTGCTCCTGTGCTGAATTAGGTTCATTGACAATATTCCCCTCAGCACCTCACTCTT
>NW_006786129.1:926948-929370 GCF_000442215.2 Lipotes vexillifer
CTCAGCACCTCGCTCTTTCCCAGACTTTATTTGAAGATTTTTAAGGTTCCATTGGATGCAAAGAGCAGAGATTTGGGAAAAGAGTAGGAAAGTCAAGATCTGGGAGAATGAGTGAGAGGAAGACAAAGGAAAAGACTGTTAAAGTTTAGGACTTTAGATAAATTTTCAGTGGCCTCATAACATCTTAGCACTTTAGTTTGTAACCCAGAAATATGTATTATATGTATATATTTGGTGAAGATGTGTGTGTGTGTTCTATATGTAATAAAACACATGGCATTATATCTTTGGTTGTTTTAGTAACACATAGTTTGCAAAGAAATAATAATATACAGTGTCTCTGGCTAAAATTACTAATATGAATTTAGCAATAATTATTAGAACATGCAGTCCTTTGGCAAATACACCATTAAACAAATTAGCAGACAGAGCCTCTACAATGGTTTATTGTGCATATTGATTTGATGGTTCATATCGAGTAGCACAAATAATTGATGATGTTGGTAAAATAAGCTGCCAGGGCCAAATTCATGAAGAATCTTTCATCAGGTGTTTTAAAAGAGAGATGACCATTTAGAAATATTTAGGCAGCCTTGGAGGAAAATTGTATTGGATGATTAGATCTGACACTTTTATTTATTTATTTGGTTGTGCCTGGTCTTAGTGGTAGAAGGCAGGCTCCTTAGTTGTTGCTTGCCAGCTCCTTAGTTGTGGCACATGGGTTCCTTAGTTGTGCCAGGTGGTCTCCTTTAGTTGTGGCTTGTGGGCTCCTTAGTTGTAGCATGCGAACTCTTGGTTGTGGCATGCGTGTGGGATCTAGTTCCCTGACTGGAAATTGAACATGGACCCCCTGCATTGGGAATGTGGATTCTTAACCACTGTACCACCAGGGAAGTCCCAGATCTGACACTTTTCTTTAAGTTAGGGTCTATTTTCAAAATAATAGGAGATTTCATAATTTACCCCAGGCTGCTATTATTTTTGGTACTACACATATGACCTTTCAGGTTTGTTTTCTTTAATCAAATATCTGATTCTTCTTGGACAAAAGCCAAGTCTCTGTAGGTCTCTATCCTTTTAATTATAAAATGATACTGTAAAAAGTGATGTTCTGTGATCATAAAAGGTTTTTCTCCAGATTTAAGAGCATCTAAAGAGCTGTGAATAGTAAACAAGTCTGTCTGCAAGGATCCATGGAGGGAGGTAATAACTCTATATTTTGAAAGTCAATAATTCTAGATGTCTGGGGTTTCATTGGGAAGATCACAACAAAGTTTGCTACAGAGAATCATGGAGGCAGAAGTAACAAAACAAGCAAAACAAAAGAGGGGCTCTCAAATTTAAAAGAACTATGTTTTGTCCTTTTCCTACATGTATTTACTTTTTATTGCCTTTAAGATTTGCTGTTCTGAGTAAGCCAAACTGTGGGTCTTATTTTTCATTCTTGTCTTAGGCTTTCTAGGGCATTGGGTTTGTGCATGAATTTTGGTTATATTTACCAAAGGCAATATAGAGATTTTCTGAGAAAATGTCTATGATGAAAAATGTTATAACTCAGTAATTTCAGCCATATAATAATTTTTCCCCCAACCTGTAAGTTGCTTTAACCATGCCTATTCATCTGGCACGTAGTAAATACTTTAAAAATGTTACTGAATAAATTAATTCTATTCAGAGAGAAGTCTCTCAGTATTTTAATAGAAAAGGCTTTCACAAGGACTGAGTCTGGGTATGAATTTATTCTGATTACTACTGCTCAGGTAAACAGTTAGGGTGCTTGATTTATTTATTGTAAACAAGACAAATATGTCCCAAGTTAACTCTATTTTAAAGAAATACTAATTCTTCTTTGTTTCAGCTCTTTTCCTTCTCTCCCACTGTTACCTGAAAAACGGGTTCCCCTCTTGGTGGGTGTCAAGCCTAAAGATACAACCAAACCAAAGATTGTAAGAAGGAAGGATTTATTACTTGTGGCAAGTATGAAGAACACTGGAGATCTTTCCCAAAGCAGTGTATCTGCAAACAGCAAAATTGGGGACCTTTTAAGCTAAGGGTACATGCATATTCATGAAGGGGCTTGGACAATTGACAGAGTCCGAACTTTAGTTGATTGGAGTCAACTAAAGGGTCAGAAAAGGTCAGCATCATCCTCCCTTAGGTTCCAGTTGATCTGGTGGTTGAGCATTCAGGCTAATCTTTATCATTGAAAGAGAACTGGGAGTCTTTACAACTGATATGTTATCTTTGCTGTTGTTACTTCTTTTGCCTGATAACAGTCTTTTGTTCCTGCATTCTTGTATTCCCTTAAGATCATTAAATACTGAGACCTGTTCAAGGGCAAGCATTGTGGCCAGGCTTAGATCACAAAATGGCTTAGGCCAAAAATGCCTATTCTTACAGTCAAGAAAACCATGCCTGGTTC
>NW_006786129.1:929380-963792 GCF_000442215.2 Lipotes vexillifer
CCCTACCTTATCTGCTTATGTATCTTTTATGTTTCCATTGTCTCTCTTCTTTGTGTTCTTCTCCTTCCCTTTTCCTTGTGTCTTATTTTCCCTTCCATGGTTCCCCTTTTTCTTTCCTATTCTTTCCCTCCCCTTAATGTCTTCCTTTTTTTAATGTAGTCATAAAAGAGAACAGACAGCAGAAGCAAGAATTATAATCTTGCAGCCTGTGAAATGAAAACCACATTCACACAAAGATAGACAAAATGAAAAGGTAGAAGACTATGTACCAGATGAAGGAAGAAGATAAAACCCCAGAAAAACAACTAAATGAACTGGAGATGGGCAAGCTTCCAGAAAAAGAATTCAGAATAATGACAGTGAAGATGACCCAGGACCTCAGAAAAAGAATGGAGGCAAAGATTAAGAATATGCAAGAAATATTTAACAAAGACCTAGAAGAATTAAAGAACAAACACAGATGAACAATACAATAATTGAAATGAAAAATACACTAGAAGGAATCAATAGCAGAATAACTGAGGCAGAAGAACAGATAAGTGACCTGGAAGACAGAATGGTGGAATTCACTGCCACAGAACAGAATAAAGAAAAAGAATGAAAAGAAATGAAGACAGCCTAAGAAACCTCTGGGACAACATTAAGCACAACAACATTCACATTATAGGGGTCCGAGAAGGAGAAGAGAGAGAGAAAGGACCTGAGAAAATATTTGAAGAGATTATAGTCTAAAAATTCCCTAACGTGGGAAAGAAAATAGCCACCCAAGTCCAGGAAGCACAGAGAGTCCCATACAGGATAAATCCAAGGAGAAACACACCGAGACACATAATAATAAAATTGGCAAAAATTAAAGACAAAGAAAAATTATTGGAAGCAACAAGGGAAAAATGACAAATAACATAAAAGGGAACTCCCATAAGATTAACAGCTGATTTCTCAGCAGAAACTCTGCAAGCCAGAAGTAAGTGGCAGGATATACTTAAAGTGATGAAAGGGAAGACCCTACAACCAAGATTACTGTACCCAGCAAAGATCTCATTCAGATTCGATGGAGACATTAAAACCTTTACAGAAAAGCAAAAGCTAAGAGAATTCAGCACCACCAAACCAGCTCTACAACAAATGCTAAAGGAACTTCTCTAAGTGGGAAACACAAGAGAAGAAAAGGACCTACAAAAACAAACGCAAAACAATTAAGAAAATGGTAATAGGTACACACATATTAATAATTACCTTAAATGTGAATGGATTAAAAGCTCCAACCAAAACACACAGGCTCTCTGAATGGATATTTATAGAACATTATAAACAAGAATATTTAATTGGTGTGAGGTGATACAAACAACAAAAAATCTACAAACAACAGAAAATCTACAAACAACAAATGCTGGAGAGGGTGTGGAGAAAAGGAAGCCCTCTTGCAATGTTGGTGGGAATGTAAGTTGATACAGCCACTATGGAGAACAGTATGGAGGTTCCTTAAAAAACTCAAAGTAGAATTACCATATGACCCAGCAATCCTTGTACTGGGGGTATACTCAGAGAAAACCATAATTCAAAAAGACACATGCACCTCAATGTTCATTGCAGCACTATTTATAATAGCCAGGTCATGGAAGCAACCTAAATGCCCATTGACAGACGAATGGATAAAGAAGATATGGTACATATGTACAATGGAATATTACTCAGCCATGAAAAGGAATGAAATTGGGTCATTAGTAGAGACATGGATGGATGTAGAGACTGTCATACAGAGTAAAGTAAGTCAGAAGGAGAGAAACAAATATCATATATTAATGCATGTATGTGGAATCTAGAAAAATGGTACAGATGAACTGATTTGCAAGGCAGAAATGAGACAGAATTGTAGAGAACAAATGTATGGACACTAAGGGGGAAAGCGGGGTGGTGGTGGTGGTGGTGGTGGTGGGATGAATTGGGAGATGGGGATTCACATATATACACTAATATGTATAAAAGAGATAACTAATAAGAACTTGCTGTATAAAAAATAAAATGAATAAAATTCAAATAAAAAAGAAGGAAAGGAAAAAGATAATTAAAAGGTAGAGAAATTAATTTTACTGACCTCACAATTCTGCCCAGGATTATAAAAAAATAAATAAATAGTCATAAAACAAAGCAGATATTTTTAATATTAAAGTTTAATTTCTTCTAACATACATTAGTTTTACATTTTACAAGCAAAATGCCTATATGATGCTTCCTTAGTCTTTAAAAATGTCCGTTTTCCCATTTTGATTATTTCCTATTTGAATCATTCAAAGTTTTCCAAAGATACAAATATCTTGTCAGAATGGAAGTTACTAGCCATTATATGTTTTATGGAGAAGTACTCTAATTTCATACATTTAAAATTACTATTTAGAAAGATTGTATGGTGGTTCCTAAACTCCAGAAAGACATTAAATTTAGAGAATAATAAGCTTAAATAACAAAGTTTCCAAGCTACTTTGTAATTAGCATTATAACAAATACTTTCCTCGGCATCAACTCACTACTTTTGTAATAAATCAATTGTAAGTGAGTAATCCATCGTTGGTTGGAAAGAAAGATTAGCATATCACTTTCTATAGTTCTTTTCAGTAAACAGGTGGATGGAAACAAAAAGAAAGGAATAGATGTGAGTGGGAGATGAGAAATGACAGTTCCTCCAGGATGAGAGAAGAAATATGGAGTATGTCCTTAGGTGCACTGAAGACTTACGTTTAACCAGGTTCCTCCTCTCTCAGCAGGCCCATACCTACACAACCCATCATCTTCCCAGGAGCTCAATAACCACCTGGGTCTCACTTGATGAGAAGGATGAAGAAGAGAATCCAGTTCCTGTGGAGACCATCAACAGGATAATGCCTTGTCATTGAATTCATCAGTCAGAGAGTCGGGGCTCCACATATGATCATCCATAAGATATTCCTTCATGACAGATGAGATGAGAATTCAGCACCTAAGACTCCAATCATAGCAAATTCTGTGGAGGGACACAGCATAACTTTTTTTTTCCATGCCGCCCTCTGAGGCTAGATAGGAAATATCATTTGCTCTCTTAGCAGAAATCCACTTTAATTAAGAGTCTATCTTCCTCAAATAGTCTTCCCTTGGGTTTCATAACACCTCATTTTCTTCATTTTTCTCTTAGTATTCTTTATGATTTATAAATACATTCATTATATAGCTTATATTAATTTTTATTTCATATGTTTCAGTGGTCATTCATTAAGATACTTTTTTTCTCCATCAGATATTTGATGAACTTCATTTATATTAAATTAATTCAAGGATACAGAAGACAATGGGATGAAGGAAATAAAACTAGTGTTGGTTGGGGCTGGGGTCCAAACGTGGTTCAAGTTGATGCTGATGAACCTAAGTATTTCAATGAAATAAAAATTGAAGTTTTATTTGAGGCCTATGAAATAATCCTTGATATAGTGCTCTCTGTTTTGAAAGAGGAAAATATTTCAAAGGGAAAACATTTAGAAAGAAAACATTGTGTTTTTACATGCTGATGACATCCTAGGAAAGTAAAATGCAAATGACTATAAAGGATTAAAATCTGAAGACCAGATACAGAATTTATCTGTTTGGACTAGGTAAACATGAGCCAAAGAGCAATATTTCTACATGATTTTGCCTGGGAGTGATTAAATTGGAGTGCTCTGTGTCTTCTGAATTATGATTATTTTCTTGGTCTTTGTTTTTGCCTGAAGAGGGCCAGGTTGCTATTCCCTTCCTTGGTGAATTACTCAAATAATCTGAGATTCCCCTAGACCTCTTTCTTGTTCCATAATAAAAACTGTTGTTCTTACACAAATTACAGCTTAAGGCATAGATATATTGGAATAAAAGAGATGGACGTAGCTTGTGGAAGAGATTTATTAGATGGAGCAACCCTTAAATATTTGAATGGCTGCAATTTGAGAGATTTATAATCCAGTTAGCATTCATTATGTGGTTATTATGTGGCAGGTGTTGTGCTCAGGCCTCCAAACAAATTGTCTCATTTAAATTCAAATCAACATTATGATGTAGGCACTGTTGATTATATTATCATATTATCTCTGTTTTTCAGATGGAGAAATCCAGCGCACAGCAGTTCAGTAATTTTCCTGAGGACACATAGATACTGAAACATGGGCCCAGGATATGAACCTGGTATTCTGACCCAGGACACTGATGAAAACACTCCAGCTCATCACTTCTTTGCTTTGTATACCTTTGGCCAAGACAAGAAACACTGACCAATGGAAGCCACAGCAAGGCAGATGCAGGCTGAATAAAAAGAACTTTCTAATGATGAGATCTATGCAAAGTAGAATGGAGTGCTTTGGAAATGATTGCTGCCTCCTTGGTTTTGTTCAACTGGAGATGGAATGAAGACTTTGTGGCAATGTTGCAGTGGATATTTTTACTTCATGACAAAGTTAAACTATTTTTAATTTTCTTTTCCTTCTTGTCCTAGAGTCTATGATACTATGAAAAAATTTCATGTGGATATGTCTATTCCTAACTTGCCAGCAAGAGTAGCCATCTCTGCCTCTTAAGTTTCCTTTCACAAAATGCCTCCTCTGCTCACGTTGACTGGATCTTTTCCGCAATTTCCTTTACAAAGATCTGTATTAGATTAGAAATGGAGTCTGAGCATGGAAGAGGAATGTTAATGAAATTCAAAGTATGAAAAGAAGATGGAGAAAAAGAAGACTAAATGCAGAAAAATAAAAGAAAGAATGGCTAAGCCTCTCCTCTTTCTAAGTTAGTAGTTGAAAATTTCTTCTGAATTTCTTAATGAAAATGGGGTATGTAAGTACAGATACTCCTTTGTTTATAAACATATTATCTTTCAGAAAGCTTTTTCTTAAGTCCGTTTTTCTTTTAAGCTCAAATGGACTTAAGAAACTGATTAAGTCAGGTTCAAGTCCAGAATATATTTTTATAAAATTGGTTAGTAAATGAGTTCAAAGTTTTACAATTTGCATTCCATCCCAATGATGTCTTTCTTGTTAGCGATCTTTTACAAAACTGGTCAATATTGGGCATTTTCCTACTTAAAATAATCTACACACACTAGTTGAACCCTTGATACCAGATACCAATTATACTTGTGATAAAATTTTTATCAATGGTATTTTACCTGATCAGGCTTTAATTTCTCAAACTCCTATATTTCATCTGATTTAACAGTAGGTTTTTCTTTTTTGTGAATTGCTATCTCTTGCTTGTTATCAATTGCCTGGACACATAATTTTTCATAAGTGATATGATTTTCTTTATATCCTTTAGAAATATTCTTACAGTTGAAACACTCAGCCAACATGTCTGTAAAATATTTTAAATTTCCTTATCACTTTCATTTAAAAATATGTTTATTTTTATCATAATTGTACATCATTTTTTACTGGCATTTTTAAGTCTCCCATTTTTTTTTTTTTTTTTTTACTTTATTGGAAAAAAAAGGTGTATAAGTCAAGATAGTTTACGTTGAGGTAACAAAAACTACCAAAATCTCAATGGCTTAATACAACTAAAGTTTATTTAGGTGCTTGCGTTGCATGTCCATTTTGGGTCAGTGGTGGAGCTGGGCGTTCTGCCCCGGCAAGTCATTGCTCACTATCCTGAAATGCTGGCGCCTTTTCAATGTGCTACTTCAGAGTTTTTGAAATGGAGCAGGACCCTATGGGGCCTTCTCAGGACAGACACCACACATACACTCCCCATTTCCTCTGCTTGCCTTTTATCTGTAGAGAAATTTTAGCTGAAGTTTAAACTTAATCAAAAAAGTGAGAAAATGCAGAAGCAAAGGAAAACAGTCAAACAAGACCAAATGAATAATAGTTTAGTCATTAAACATAGTCAAGGACCTTTAGTCCCTCCTCAAGGGCTACAGATAATATTCTGAGCCATATTATTTTAGCTGTTTTGTAGATGCTGAAACCCTCACTGGGTGGAAGAAGTTAACTACATGACGACCAGACTGTAGCCATGACATAAACTTCCACAATTCTGAGAACTAGCCTCAAGGCAATGGGAACAAACTGACCCTGGAACTGAAGATAAACTGTATTTAAAACAATCAAGATGACACTGATCAGACCATAGCATGACAAATTTCAAGATGATTGTCAGAGCTGACTGTGCTGTTCTGCTTGAAGCCCCCTTCCTCCACCTATACACCCCTGAAACTCTGCTTTAAAAACTTTTTCCCACTGGTCAGCAGTGGGGAATTGACCTTTGGACATGAGTCCATCTTATCCCCTGGTTCCTGAATAAAGCAACCTTTCCTTTCTACCAACACTTACCTCTCGAGTATTGGCTTCTGAGCAGCAAACAGCCGGACCAGAGTTCAGTAGCATTTTCAGCTTCAGAGGAAAATGGGGCAAGAACTGAGCATTGGAAATTAAATGCTTCCTCCCAAAATGGCATGAGTTACTTCCACTCACATTTTATTGGCCAAATCAGGGCACATCACCTCTCTTAACTTCCAGGAGGTGGGGAAGCACAACCTTTTGTGTACTTATAAATAAAGAAGAACAGGCTATTGGTAAACATTGTTGGTGGCCTACCATACACTGGGATTTTAGTTTTCTTAAACACTCTTAAATCTAAATCATGTAACATATACCCTAACAGGTTTGTATGCAAGTCTACAGCTGAGATTAAAATGACCACCCTTGCAATCTGTCAATGTGGGCAGAGTTGATGTACTTTGTTCTAGATGGAGACTTTGGTATCTGTGAGGATATTTTAGTTGAAAATACATTGATTTCAGTGACACAAGGCTGGCATGAACCCCTCTGCCTGATGATCAAGGGTTTCCTATGATGCAGGCCTCTTTCAGTAGAGCTGGTTGGGTCAACAGTATTACAAAGAAATTTCTGAGCTGCTTGCTGGGTTCCAAGGGCTATGAATTGAGACCCCTCTGTAAAGGTGCTAGGAAAGCAATGAAGAAGATATTACTAATTTTACTAAAATAAGAATTATTTTTATAAAAGACATTAGCCCATAACATTACATTCTTGGCCATAGTCTCCACATTAAAAACAGAAATGGCACAATCTTACAAACCATTGTCCAGGGTTGGGTCAAAATGGTGTTTACAGAGCCTTCAAGGTCTCTGAAAACTTTCTCTAAATGAGCTTATTTCAGAAACTTAAATTTAGACATTAGTTATAGACCTTCACCCTTTTCCCAAGAATTCAGATGCTCTCTTTGTACAATTTCAAACCTCTAACTAGCTGAAGATTGTTAAAAGTGAACAAGTGTTGTCTTGGAGTCAAGATGGTGGTATGGGAAGATGCAGAGTTTGTGTCTCCCCACAACTAATGCAACTGACAGACACCGGTGGGGGATCCCAATGCCCAAGGAGATGGGAAGAACCCCCAAGAAAACTGGTAGGAGGTGGGGCGACTGAGGGGGGAGGAGAAGTGGATGCCAGACAGGACTGGCACCCCTGAGAGGTGGCTGTGAAGGGAGAGGGTTTCCCACACCTGGAGAGACTGTCAGGGGCTCAGATCAGGGTGGGGGAGCAGACCCAGCATTTCCCCTGCCCAATCGGCCTGGGAAGTCTGCTCAGGTCTCAGGCTGGGTCCTATGCCATCACAGGTCCCCTATGGGCTGGGTTTGTTCTGGGCGTGAAGGAGGGAGTCCGGGGGAGAACAGGAGAGGCAGGCAGGGGGGCCCCTCCAGTACCAGAGGAGGGGGAAAGGAGCGGAGGGCGTTTGCCCTGCACAATCAGCCACGGGGTGCCTGCTGAGCTCGAAGCCTAGTCCCCTGCCCTCCAAAGCCCCCTAGAGGCTGCATGGGCCCTGGGGTAATAGGAGGGAGGCTGGGGAAATCAAGAGAGACAGGTGGGAGTGGACCTACAGGACCAGAGGAGCAGGAAAAGAGCAGAGGGCATTTTCCCCACCCACTAGAGCCCAGAAACCCTGCTGGGTTCCCAGATGGGGTCCCCCACCCTCTGAGACCAGAGACAGAAGCCACGCCTGGGCTCTTACTGTTCTGTTGAGCTTAAGTCCCAACCCCCAAAACCCCCCACCTTTTCCAGCACTGTGGATCCTGAACATTGGCCCTGCCCACTGTCCAAACATCACCCCTGCTTAGGTCTTGTCCTCCACAGCCAAGGCCTTTTCCACCTTTTTTTTTTTCTCCTCCTCTTTTTTATTATTGTGGCCTGTTTTACCTTCTGGTTGTTGTTTTATCTATATTTTTATTTTTATATTTTTTCTAACACAGCTCTTAGTTAGTTTCCTAGTTTAATTTTATGTTTTACTTTACTATTCTCCTTTTTTTTTTTTTTTTTTTTTTGCCACTCCACGTGGCTTGCAGGATCTTGGTTCATGAGCCGGGGGTCAGGCCAAAGCTCCTGCAGTGGGAGCACCGAGTCCAAACAACTGGACTAGCAGAGAATCTCAAACCCCAGGGAATATTCATCAGAGTGAGGGCTCCCAGAGGTCCTCATTTTAGCACCAAGACCCAGGTCTACCCAACAGCTCACAAACTCCAGTGTTGGAAGCCTCAGGCCAAACAACCAGTAAGACAGGAGCACAGTCTCCAAAATAAAAAAAAACTTTTTAAAAATGAGAGAGCAAAAAGATATGTCACAGATGAAAGAGCAAGGTAAAAACCGACAAGACCAAATATATGAAGAGGAAATAGATAATCTACCTGAAAAAGAATGCAGAGTAATGATAGTAAAGCTGAACCAGAATCTCAGAAATAGAATGGAGGCACAGATTGAGAAAATACAAGAAATGTTTAACAACTATCTAGAGGAACTAAAGAACAAACAAACAGAGATGAACAACACAATAACTGAAATGAAAAATACACTAGAAGGAATCAATAACAGAATAACTGAGGCAGAAGAACGAATAAGTGAGATGGAAGACAAAATGGTGGAAATAACTGCTGAGGAGCAGAATAAAGAAAAAAGAATGAAAAGAATTGAAGACAATCTCAGAGATCTCTGGAACAACACTAAATGCATCACCATTCTAGTTGTAGGGGTCCCACAAGAATAAGAGAAAAAGAAAGGGTCTGAGAAAATATTTAAAGAGATTACAGTGGAAAAATTCCTTAACACTGGAAAGGAAATAGTGACCCAAGTTCAAGAAGAACAGAGTCCCATACAGGATAAAACCTAGGAGAAACACACCAAGACACATATTAATCAAACTAACAAAAATTAAATTTAAAGAAAAAATGTTAAAAGCAGCAAGGGGAAAACAAAAAATAACATACAAAGGAATCCCCATAAGGTTATCATCTGATTTTTCAGCAGAAACTCTGCAGGCCAGAAGGGAGTGGCATGAAAGAGAAAGACCTACAACCAAGACTATGGTACCCAGTAAGAATCTCATTTGGATTTGATGGAGAAATCAAAAGCTTTCAGACAAGCAAAAGCTAAGAGAATTCAGCACCACCAGACCAGCTCTAAAACAAATGCTAAAGAAACTTCTCTAGGCAGGAAACACAAGAGAAGAAAATGACCCACAGAAACAAACCCCAAACAATTAAGAAAATGCTAATAGGAACATACATATTAAAAATAACCTTGAATGTAAATGGATTAAATGCTCCAACCAAAAGCCAGAGACTATATGAATGGATACAAAACAAGACCCATATATATGCTGTCTACAAGAGACCCACTTCAGACCTAGGGACACATACAGACTGAAAGTGAAGGGATGGAAAAAGTTGTTCCATGCAAATGGAAATCAAAAGCTGGAGTAGCAACACTCATATCAGATGAAATAGAATTTAAAATAAAGACTGTTATAAGAGACAAAGAAGGACACTACATAATGATCAAGGGATCAATCCAAGAAGAGGATATAACAATTATAAATGTTTATGCACCCAACATAGGAGCATCTCAATACACAAGGCAAATGCTAACAACCATAAAAGGGGAAATCGACAGTAACACAAAAATACGGGAATTTAACATCCCACTTACACCAATGGACAGATCATCCAAACAGGAAATAAATAAGGAAACACAAGCTTTAAATGACACAATAGACCAGATAGATCTAATTGATATTTATAGAACATTCCACACAAAAGTGGGAAAATACACTTTCTTCTCAAGTGAACACAGAACATTATCCAGGATAGATCACATCTTGGGTCACAAATCAAGCCTTGGAAAATTTAAGAAAATTGAAATCATAACAAACATCTTTTCTGACCACAACACTAAGAGACCAGAAATCAGTTACAGGAAAAAAAACTATAAAAACCACAAATAATGGAGGCTAAACAGTGTGCTACTAAATAACCAAGAGATCACTGAAGAAATCAAAGAAGAAATAAAAAAACACACAGAAACAAATGGCAATGAAAACACAGCGACCCAAAACCTATGGGATGCAGCAAAAGCACTTCTAGGAGGAAAGTTTATAGCAATTCAATCTCACCTCAAGAAACACGAAAAATCTCAAATAAACAATCTAACCCAACACCTAAAGCAACTAGAGAAAGAAGAACAAAGAATACCAAAAGTCAGTAGAAGGAAAGAAATCATAAAGATCAGAGCAGAAATAAGTGAAATAGAAGCAAAGAAAACAATAGCAATGATCAATAAAACTAAAAGCTGGCTCTTTGAGAAAATAAACAAAATTGATAAACACTTTACCAGATGCAGTAAGAAAAAAAGGGAGAGGACAGAAATTAATTAGATTAGAAATGAAAAAGGAGAAATCACAACTAACACCACAGAAATACAAAGGACTCTAAGAGACTACTACAAAACAACTATATGATGATAAAATGGACAACCACAAAGAAGTGGACAAATTCTTGGAAGGTACAATTTTCCAAGACTGAACGAGGAAGAATTAGTAAATATAAACAGACCTTCATAAGTAATGAAATTGAAACTGTTATTAGAAATCTTTAAACAAGCAAAACTCCAGACAAGATGGCTTTACAGGCGAGTACTATGAAACATTTAGAGAAGAGCTAACACTGATCCTTCTCAAACTCTCCCAAAAAATTGCAGAGGGAGGAACACTCCCAAATTCATTCTATGAAGCCACCATCACCCTGATATCAAAACCAGAAAAAGATATCACAAAAAAAGAAAATGACAGACCAATATCACTGATGAACATAGATGCAAAAATCCTAAACAAAACACTAACAAACAGAATCCAACAACATATCAAAAGGATCATACAACATGATCAAGTGGGATTTATCCCAGGGATGCAAGGATTCTTCAATATATGCAAATCAATCAATGTGGTACACCAGATTAACAAATTAAGGAATAAAAACCATATGATCATCTCAATAGACTCAGAAAAAGCTTTTGACAAAATTCAGCACTGGTTTATGATAAAAACTCTCCAGAAAATGGGCATAGAGGGAACATACCTCAACATGATAAAAGCCATACATGACAAACCCATAGCAAACATCATATTCAATGGTGAAAAACTGAAAGCATTTCCACTAAGATCAGGAACAAGACAAGGAGGTCCACTCTCACCACCCTTATTCAACATAGTATTGGAAGTCCTAGCCACGCAATCAGAGAAGAAAAAGAAATAAAAGCAATACAAATTGGAAAAGAAGAAGTAAAATTGTCACTGTTTGCAGATGACATGATACTATACTTAGAAAATCCTAAAGATGCCACCAGAAAACTACTAGAACTAATCAATTAATTGGGTAAGGTTGCAGGATACAAAATTAATACACAGAAATCCCTGGCATTCCTATACAATAACAACTAAAAATCAGAAAGAGATATTAAGTGAAAAATCCCATTTACCATCGCAACAAAAAGAGTAAAAAACCTAGGAAAAAACCTACATAAGGTGGCTAAAGACTTGTACTCAGAAAATTATAAAACATTGATGAAAGAAATCAAAGGTAAAATAAACAGCTGGAGAGATATACCATGTACTTGGATTGGAAGAATCAACATTGTGAAAATAATTATACTACCCAAAGGAATCTACAGATTCAATGCAATCCCTATCAAACTACCATTGGCATTCTTCACAGAATTAGAACAAAAAATTTTACAATTCGTATGGCAACACAAGAGACCCTGAATAGCCAAAGCAATCTTGAGAAAGAAAAACAGAGCTGGAGGAATCAGGCTCCCTGACTTCAGATTATACTACAAAGCTACAGTATACAAGACAGTATGGTACTGGCACAAAAACAGAAATATAGATCAATGGTACAGGATAGAAAGCCCAGAGATAAACCCACGCACATATGGCCACCTAATTTATGACAAAGGAGGCAAGAACATACAATGGAGAAAAGACAGTTTCTTCAACAAGTGGTGCTGGGAAAACTGGACAGCTACATGTAAACTGTTAGGGAGAACACAGCTACATGTAAACTGTTAGGGAGAACACTCCCTAACACCATACACAAAAATAAACTCAAAATGGATTAAAGACCTCAATATAATATTGGACACTATAAAACTCCTAGAGAAAAACATAGAAAGAACACTCTTTGACATAATCACAGCAAGATCTATTTTGACCCACCTCCTAGAGTAATAGAAATAAAAACAAAAATAAACAAATGGGACCGAATGAACTTAAAAGCTTTTGCACAGCAAAGGATACCATAAATAAGATGAAAAGACAGCATTCAGAGTGGGAGAAAATATTTGCAAATGAAACAAGGGACAAAGGATTAATCTCCAAAATATATAAACAGCTCATGGAACTCAATATCAAAAAACCAAACAATTCAATTAAAAAATGGCCGGAAGACCTAAATAGACATTTCTCCAAAGAAGACATACAGATGGCCAAGGGGCACATGAAAAGATGCTCAACATCATTAATTATTAGAGAACTACTAATCAAAATTACAATGAGATATCACCTCACACCGGTCAGAATGGCCATTATCAAAAACTCTAGAAACAATAAATGCTGGAAAGGGTGTGGTGAAAAGGGAACTCTCCTGCACTGTTGGTGGGAATGTAAATTGATACAACCACTTTGGAGAACAGTATGGAGATTCCTTAATAAACTAAAAATAGAACTACCATATGACCCAGCAATCCCACTATTGGGCTTGTACCCTGAGAAAACCATAATTCAAAAAGAGACATGTACCACAGTGTTCATTGTAGCACTATTTACAATAGCCAGGACATGGAACCAACTTAAATGTCCATTGACAGATGAATGGATAAAGAAGATGTGGCACATATATACAATGGAATATTACTCAGCCATAAAAGGAAACAAAACTGAGTTATTTGTAGTGAGGTGGATGGACCCAGCGTCTGTCATACAGAATGAAATAAATTAGAAAGAGAAAAACAAATACTGTATGCTAACACATATATATGGAATCTAAAATAAAATAAAATAAAATAAAAGGTACTGGTGAACCTCGTGGCAGGGCAGGAATAAAAACATAGACATAGAGAATGGACTTGAGGAGACGGTGGGGAGGGGGAAGCTGGGGGAAATTGAGAGTGGCATGGACATCTATACAGTACTAATAGGTAGTGGGAAGCAACCCATAGCACTGGGAGGTCAGCTTGGTTACTTAGAGAGGTGGGATAAGGAGGGTGGAAGGGAGGCTCAAGAGGGAGGGGATGGGGGATACATGTATGCATATGGCTGATTCTCTTTATTGTACAACAGAAACTAACACAGTTTTGTGAAGGAATTATACTCAAATAAAGATCTATTTAAAAAAAGTCAACAAGTGTTGACCCTTAGAAAGAAGCTACCTGAGTTTTATTTCTGCAGAGATTTGAATATTGCTTCCCAAGTCTTTAAACAACAACAGGGGTGACTAATTAGGATCAACCTCGCCTCCTGTCTTCCCTCTCTTCCGTTTTCTCAGTTCCTCTTTTTCTCTCTCTCATGTGCTTGCTCTCACTTTCTGTCTCTCTTTACCTCAGGCTACCTTTCTCTCTCTTTTTATTTATGTTGTCTTCTCTTTATTTTTTTCTTTCATTCTCTGAATTAAAAAGAGATAAATAGTTCTTTCTGAAATGTTTTGCTTAGCAGCCTAGCCCCTGACCTGGTGTGATCTGACTAATCTCTTGGAGGATGGTTTAAGCTGTATAGAAGTATATGGAAGGCACTCAAATGAAATAGGTCCTGTCTTTAGACAATGATTAAATGTTTTGTAATTTGAAAAAAAATGGAAATGTAAGCAATAATTCATTAAAGTTCAATGTTTCTTTTTACTTCCTTTAAAATTCTTATTTCTTGGGAACAATACAAGAAATAATTTTGTACTGTTGAATAAATCCTGGTCGGACGAACACTTAGTATGATGGACAATCATCTGTGTTAATCGGATGAAACTTTGTAAACTCCTCCGACCAGGTTACTGTGGCATCTTTTCTGACTTAGGGAGCCCTTTTCTATGACATAATTTCATTCTCAACATAGTCCTCTAAACTTCCTAATCTTTCTGTCATAAAATAGATCTCACTGAAGCTTAACTATATAATTTCCTAAAATATTTTTTTTCTGAAGTGATAGAAATAATTTCTGTTCACTAACAGGAAGTAAGTACATTTTTAAAGAGAAAAGATGTACAGCTACTAAACAGCCCAACTGTATTCAAAATAATTCTAGCACTTTTCCACCAGACGGCACCCCCTTTTTGAACTTTGGCAAGAGATACTGAAGGCTGAGGAAAGCCTCTCTCATTTTAGAAATGGGTTGGTTCTGGAAAAGATTTTCAGTCAGCGAAATTGAATTAATAAAAAGTAATACTTAGACTTTTCTAAGATGCTTCCAAATAAAATGCATGGTTAAATAATATATTTAATTTGGTAAAATTAAGTCTATGTAAATAAAGCCAATCCCAGTTTAACCTGAACTCCCCAGGACTTAAGTTCCATTAAGTTTTAATTTTCATATGATCTTTCTAAATGACTCTCATTTTGAGTGCCTCCTTTAACTTTTAAAAAAGCACAGCAACTGAGTATATTTAGCAATTGAGTATCCCAAATGAAGACTTGACTTAATTTATAAATCAACCATCCACCTGCCCATCAAAATTCCTAGGTAAACACTTTAACATTTTGTTCAAAACCATGGGATTGGTAGTGGGATCTTCCAAGTTAAACAATATGGGGCCAAGTCTACTGGCTGCACACTTCTTGTCCATGTATGTGGCTCTGTCTGAATCTCTGACTAAAGTCTAACACTATCTTTGTTGCTCTTCTATGGTGACCTTTTCAAGTGGATCAGGGCGTGAGATGCCTTCCCAGATGTCACCCCAACACAATCAGTCAGTGGAAAAGCATCCTATTTCACAGTCTTGTATTCACTAAAGACATTACATTCTACTGAATAGGATCCAAATTGGATGATGTCCTTTGTTTTTATTGGAGTTTTGCTCATTGATAATAAACAATCACGCTGAGAACTCAGGAACAGATCTTCATCATTTAGAGGGAACAAGAGCCAGTGAGAGAGATCTATCTAAAAATACACATCTGAGACTTCAAGGCCAGGCTTCTTGTCCCTCTTGCTTCTCACATGTGATACATAGCCTATGTCTTGAGACTGGTAAATTCAGTAAAGTTAATGAAGACTGTCAGGGAGGTGGGAGGGGGCCCAGCACAAGATAGACTGACTTAGATGGAACTAGAAAGGATTTTCAGAACTGATTTCTACATCACTGACCTTATACTTGGTTAAAAATGAGATGTTCACATCTTCCCACACTCCCCTACATATGGATGCTCAGCTTGATAATAATATTTTTCTCATCTCTGAATTTGCTCAAGATCAATGTAAAATTAGTATCTCACCTTATGAAATGAAATTAAAAAAAGAGAAATGTTAGGTTTTAATAGTGGTATTCTTTTACTAACTATTAAGTTATTTATTTCTTCTAGTATAGTTCATATTTTAGACAAATGTCACATTATTTGATTTCTATAATGAAACTCTCAATTATAATATTTGATAGGTTCAGGGAAGATGTATTTTTGATAAGGTATCTAAAATAATTCTTTAGGAACTGTTATTTGCTTCTGACATGATTGAGCATCTTAATCTGTCCACATGGTTGCCAGATTTAACAAATAAAAGTACAAGATGCCCAGTTAAGTTTGAATTTCAAATAAATAATACATAAGTTTTTAGTATAAGTATACTTCATGCAATATTTGGGACATACTTATATTTTTAAAAACTGTAGTTTATCTGAAATTCAAATGAACTGTGAAATTCAAAATTTCCTATCTTTTGTGTGTCATCTCCACCTAGTAAGTGACTCTTCTAGTGCAGCCTTCCTCCACAGTTTCCACAGCAAGGACTGTGGAAAACCTTCCACATAGACCCACCCCTCAGGACCTCTCTACCTTTTTGCCAGTATCTTACTTTCCAGGTATGGTCTCCTAATTGTAAGAAATGAACCACTGCAGTTTGCTATTCTTGGGAAAATTCCATGCCAACTTCCTATGAAATTGAAGATCCAGTACGATAGAAAGTTGCCAGAGAGGTTCCTGGATTCTCTGAAGGGAGTCTCCTGAAGAAGCGCTTTGCTTGTAGTAGTTCTCCAAACTTCCCTTCACAGTGTTATATTAAACTACCCAGGAACCCCTGGGTTGTGAGTAACCAGACTAACTTTCATTCTGATGATTCATGATCTAGCATTATGGTCATCATATTTTACCTTTGCCTTCTACATCCCATGCCTTGCAATGAGGAATGGTTGTGGAGAATATCAATTCATCATGCAAGTCACAGAGAGTTTGTCTGGGAAGAGTTATGAAACCAACCCTGTATTGTTCCTTTTCCTCATTCATGGAGGATGTACCATGGGAGTTAGGCATGTGTTCAAGGTACATCCTTGTTCCCACAATTGTTTATCTCACTCAGGGTCACCTATAAGCCTTCAAGGAAGTCTTAAAATATAAACCTTTCTTTAGAAACAGGGAAAAGAAAACTTGCAGCATTAAAAACCTCCCATATAAATATTTAACTTTGCTTTAGTACATACTAAAAAAATCTGATAGTCAGTTAAGTGTATAGCATTATGTTAGTAGGTATAAATCGGTACACAAAAACAGAAAATGAGAATTCTTACCTCACCGAAATTATAATCTAACAGGGGAGGCTGATATAGGCATATGAATCAGTTAAGCAATGATGCAAAGTAGTATATGAACAAGTGCCAAAGTTGACCAAAGAAAGACCAAATGCACAGCAGTTCACTGAAGTGGGAAATCCATGTAGGTTGAGTGGACCTTGAGGGATGCGTACCACAAGGATTAAGGAAGGAGGTTAGGAAACAGCATGAAGGAAGGCTGAAAAGGATCAGGAGCACATGAGGGCCAATGAGGACCAGGTCTAGATGGAGGAGTGGATCCTTACAGAGGCAAATGTGCAGATCAATTTACACCTGGAGAATGATGCAATATCAGAGCAGGAGATGGAGTTTGCACCTGATCCCATAGGTGATGGGGAGCTATTGGAGATTTTTGAATAATGGAATGGTATCATGAAAGTGCTTTGGCAACAGTGTAAGCTGGAAAAGAGGGAAAAAATGTGGATTTTCCACAGTGTTGGTTTCAGGTGCTTGTGCAGTTTACTCAACATTAGTCTGAAAGCGAACAAAAGATTTCTTACTGCCTGTAAATCAGTAAAGGTAAAAACACAAGTGTACACAGAGATGCATATAACATGCATGGAAAGTATAGTCTGCTCTCTGCCTCTCAAAGAATTACTCTTCTCTGTGGTATGCAATCCCCAGGAGAAGCTTGTTGAAAGTAGAGTGAATTTCTTTCATTACCTTTGTTCTTTGAATTGACTGCATGTAGGTTGAGCTGTACATTGTGTTCATTCTGTTTCTTGGTATTCCATGATCACTATATTGTAAAGGGAGAGAGGTGGGGAACTATAGTCCTTCTTTTTTTTTTTTAGCATCTTTATTGGAGTATAATTGCTTTACAATGGTGTGTTAGTTTCTGTTGTATAACAAAGTGAATCAGTTATACATATACATATGTTCCCATATCTCTTCCCTCTTGTGTCTCCCTCCCTCCCACCCTCCCTATCCCACCCCTCTAGGTGGTCACAAAGCACCGAGCTCATCTCCCTGTGCTATGTGTCTGCTTCCCACCAGCTATCTATTTTACGTTTGGTAGTGTATATATGTCCATGCCATTCTCTCACTTTGTCACAGCTTCCCCTTCCCCCTCCCCATATCCTCAAGTCCATTCTCTAGTAGGTCTGTGTCTTTATTTCCATCTTACCCTTAGGTTCTTCATGATCTTTCTTTTTTTTTCTTAGATTCCATATATATGTAATCTCCAAGATTTACAAGCAGCTCATGCAGCTCAATAACAAAAAAACAAACAACCCAATCCAAAAATGGGCAGAAGACCTAAATAGACATTTCTCCAAAGAAGATATACAGATTGCCAACAAACACATGAAAGAATGCTCAACATCATTAATCATTAGAGAAATGCAAATCAAAACTAAAATTAGATATCATCTCACACCGGTCAGAATGGCCATCATCAAAAAATCTACAAACAATAAATGCTGGACAGGCTATGGAGAAAAGGGAACACTCTTGCACTGTTGGTGGGAATGTAAATTAATACAGCCACTATGGAGAACAGTATGGAGGTTCCTTAAAAAAACTAAAAAATAGAACTACCATACGACCCAGCAATCCTACTACTGGGCATATACCCTGAGAAAACCATAACTCAAAAAGAGTCATGTACCAAAATGTTCATTGCAGCTCTATTTACAAGAGCCAAGACTTGGAAGCAACCTAAGTACCCATCATCGGATGAATGGATAAAGAAGATGTGGCACATATATACAATGGAATATTACTCAGCCATATAGTCCTTCTTGTACAGGAATAGTCTTTGTTTTTTTTTTTTTTTTTTTTTGAAGATTCTTCAAGGCTTCATGATCATAGATAAATTAAAACCAGAAAGAGTGGTCTCCCTTTGTCACATAATTAAAAATAGTCTTTCAAGTGACAAAATTAAATGTTAAAGGAAATCCTAGCCACAGTCAATTCCAGAAAAATTCCTAAAGACCTTAGAAATGCAAAACCCATGTGTTGTATGCAAATGGAAAACAAGTTGTCTTTTTTTAAAAAAAATATGAATTTTGAGAGAAACAAGTAAATCTAACATGGTGAGATGATTTCAACATAAAAAGCAAGTGTCCTATAAATACCACACAGATTTAAAACTTGGTTCTAACTAGTTTTTCCTGTGTTGTAAAATATAGTTACAGAATCCTGGGAGAAAACAGAATGGGAAAAATGTTATTCTTAAAATGTGCTTTGCTGTATGGCAGCAAAGCACTTAGAACATCCACGGGATGGATGCCTCACTCAAGGGACAAACTCAGGAGAAATCTAAACTGTTAATTTTAACAGTGGGCTTTCTCTAGTTGTGGCAAGCGGGTGCAGGTGCTACTCTTCGTTGCGATGCACGGGCTTTTCGTTGCAGATTTCCTGTTACTTTAGTACCTATAACCTGTTTTTATTACTGCTTGCAAGTTAATCTTGATTTTTATTGTCTAACTTCTAAAGTCCTTTGGACTGTGTTGCCACATGAAATCAAAAGTAGAGGATGAAACTGGATTAATTCACATACTTGCCTCAAGTCTCTGATGGACTTTGCTTAATCAAGAAGTCGATCTCTGTATTAGGGTTCTTCAGAGAAACAGAACCAATAAGATATATTGGTACCAGGGAAACCAACAGTATAAGTCCCAGTCTGAGTCCAAAAGCTGAGAGCCACGAGCTTTGATGTTGGAGGGCAAAGGATGGATATCTCAGCTCAGGCAGATAGAGTGAAAGTTGCTCTTTTTCTGCCTTTTTGTTCTATTTAGGCCCTCAAGGGATTGGGTGGCACCCATCTGCATTGGTGAGGACTCTCTTCTTTACCCAGTCTACTGATTCAAATGCTAGTCTCTTCTAGAAATGCTCTCATGGACACACCCAGAGATAATGTTTTACCAGCTCTTTGGGCATCCCAGTCAAGTCAATACATAAAATTAACCATCACTATCTCTGTGGCCTTAGTGTATAAGTAGCTAATTAAAATATGGCTCAAATGGTGACCTTTCAGGAGAAATTTAAACATCCCTTCTGCCCCGCAAAAACATTCAGCTTTATTCAAGTTTATATTTGGAAGTGGTAAGGAAGACATTAAAGAGAATCAATTAGTCCAATTTTAATGTACTTACTATTCTGGTAAGTGCTATTGAGACAGGAGATAGATGGGCTCCAGGCTAGGTATTTACAACTGGCCTCCTGTTTACATTTCTTGGAGCAGGAAAAAGGTGGGCTTCAGGCTGGACACTTACCAGTAGCCTCTTGTTTTCATTTCCTGAGACAGGAGGTAGGTGGGCTCCAGGTTAAGCCTTTACAACCAGCCTTCTGTTTGCACTTCGAAATAGAACTAACAACAGAAAGAGGATAAATAGCCAGGCTTTGTCTCCTGAGGACACTTTAAGATAACAGTCACAGTCACGGCAGGAACGGAGAGGGGCTAAACCCTGTTTGAGGAAAAGATAAGAGGTCATAGATTTTCCATCTTTGGGGCAAGGGAGACATTGCACATGTGCAGAAAGCCTCCTGGCGGTCAAAAACAAGGGGGCACCACCCCAGAATAGGTGATGCCAAGGCCCCCCTCATAGGACTCTGGGCTGGAATCCATCTTGGAAAAAAGTTGCGCACGCAAGTTGGGGAGGGCCCTAGGGCAGGTCAGGTGTGGGAAAAGAAACTAGATAATTGGCCAAAGGTAAACAAAGATCCGGAAGAACTGCCCTATATACGTGATCTAACCACCTCTTTACTGCGCTCCTCCTGGTTAGGGAGGATGCCTATACCCTTCTCTCCGGGTTTGTATTTCTGCCTTCTTCTGCCTTAAATAAATAAACTGCTTCTCTGTGTGCTCTCCCACTTGTTGTGCTATGCCTCTAATAATAAACTTTGTACCTGTTTTTACAGTTTTTGCCTCCTTGAAACATTCTTGATTTCAAATGGGGGTAAGAGCCAGGGGAATTTTGCTTCTAACCTCTAGCCCCTTGTGGTCTAGTGGCTAGGATTCCTGGTTTTCATCCAGGCTACCCAGATCCAATTCCTGAGGAGGGAACTAAGGTCTCACTTCAAGCCACCACTCACTGCTGCTGCCTCTCCGAGATTACTAGGAAGGAGAATGATAACATTCTATTAGACAATCTAAATAGGAGAAAAAATATATATGTTTGGGGATTCCCTGAGGAAGTGGTATTTAAGCTGAAACTGAAAGATGGGTAAGGGAAGGAAAATGAGGAACAGAAAAGAGCATCCCCACAGAGGAAAATGCTTACTGGAGGACCTAAAAAGCAAGATAAAGATGGCGCAGGGAGAGAAAGAAGGGCAACCGAGTGTTGTGGGAGCTCAGAGCATGGTGAATGATTTATTTTTTTCACATTTATTCATTCTCTATCTTCCCTTGGATGCCTCTTCCCCACTGACTTTGGAACTTGGCTATATGAATTCTTTGGACAAGGAGTATTTTTCATGTATAAGTTAAAGCTTTCAATGCACTGGTATGACTTAGCTGGACCATTTTTCCCCCCTTATTTCTGCCTGGATGGATCAGCATGCACTGGATGGGAGCTGACTCCTTTGGCCTTCATCCCCAAACATAAAGACAGTGGTGGGATCACATTTCTCCCACAGCCTGGACCAGAAATTTAGATGGTCACAGTTGACATGCAACGTAAGTGACAAATTGCCCTGTGGGGTTATAAGCCACTGAAACCTTGGGGGTTTGTTTGTTAGGCATCATTAATTCAATGAAAGCTGAATGATATTAAGGAAGGAAAACCCAGAGATATATAAAAAGGTCAGACCATGCAGGGAATTTTAGGCAATATTAAGGACTTCGGTTAATCACAAGAAGTCACTGAAGCAAGGTATTGACATAATCAGAATTTTATTAAAAATAAGAGAGAGAGAGAAGTAGAAGAAGAAGGAGAATATAAGAAACCTTTGTAGTTTACTGGACTAAGGAAGATTATCTAAAAATTTAAGTACTTAACATTGCCAGACTGTCATTTAAGCACTTTACCTGTAATTGCTAATGAAATTCAAATGTATTAACCTTGGCTGAGCCAGGAATCAAACTTCAGCAGTCTGGTTTCACTGCCACAGTCAGAGGAATCCAGGGGAGACAGATGCTGGTTTAAACCAGAATTGACCAGAGATGGAGAGATTGCGATGGAAGTTGAGAGATACGCACAAAGTAGGAATATTAGGGCTTGATTTTTGTCTGGCTGTAGGAGATTTCAAAGATGGCTTCCAGATTTGTGAAATGAGTAATACACCAGGAGAGGAGGTACTGGGAGAGGGTGAGTTGGGAGAATCTTAATTCAGATTGTAAGCTGCTTAAGGGTAGAAACTATGTGTTATCAAGATTTTGCCTGTGTGTTATAAAGCCTCAGTGATGACTTACAAAATTAATGAAACATAGATTTACAAAAGTCTATTTTAAAGTATCACGGGACTTCAGTATAACATTTTCTTAGATGAAGATAAGTTTTTCTTAAGGGTTTCTGTTGATAGAATTCACAAATTTGACTCAGAGAGAACATTCATGTTTGGCATGAGTATTTCTTCCATACACTCAAGGTTAGTGCTTGTGTTGTCATTTTGCATTTCATTGCTACCTCTTTTTATTAGTGGAAAATGCTAATTCATCAGGTGTAGCCACATGCTATTCGGAAACTTTATTGTCATATTAGAACAAATTTAATGTGATTCAAAGTTTTAATATAGAACAGCATTTGTATTGTAAATTCAGTAGTGAAGAAACGAACATTTATTCTAAGACTGCTTTGTGCCAACACTGTTTCATTTATTTATTTATTTATTTATTTATTTATTATTATTTTTGGCTGCGTTGAGTCTTTGTTGCTGCACACAGGCTTTCTCTAGTTGCAGCAAGCAGGCTTCTCATTGCAGTGGCTTCTCTTTGTTGCAGAGCACGGGCTCTAGGCACGTGAGCTTCAGTAGTTGTGGCATGTGGCCTCAGTAGTTATGGCTCACAGGCTCTAGAGTGCAGGGTCAGTTGTTGTGGTGCACGGGCTTAGTTGCTCCACGGCATGTGGGATCTTCCCAGACCAGGGCTCGAACCCATGTCTCCTACATTGGCAGGCGGATTCTCAACCACTGTGTCACCAGGGAAGTCCCATGTGCCAACACTATGTTAACAGGTTATAACAAGGTTATTTCATTTAGTCCTTACAGCTGTTCTGTCACAAATTATAAGTGTTTTTGCTTTGGCTACAGTTTCTTCCTATTGCATTACATTTCTGGATTTTAACAGTGATTAATTATATTTTTTTGAGAAATCTTTAGTATTTTGTAGCATTTATTATTAAGCATGAATAGTAACTAAAAACTTCCTTAAATGCGTAGATATTAATACAACTACTCTATGCCACACTCCTTTAAAGGAGTCCATTTGGAAAGCTGGTGTCTTTCAGAATCAGCACTCAAGTTACGCCTTACGTTACAGGGCTCAAGAGACTTGCTGTTCTTACTTTTTAATGACACATACAATCCCTTTTTCTGTCTCTTTCCCCTTCTTGGCTGGAGTTACTGTCACCTAATTGTCTTCTGCTGAGACATTTAAGCACAGTCTTCAAGCAACATAAGGGCTGTGCACAGAAAGCCAGAGCCATGGTGCCGTCAGGCCGAAAGGAAATGGAGAATGATGTAAGATTGATGTAGGAATGTCAGCAAAGAGATACAGTAAATCCCCTACATATGAACCTTTGAAAGTTGCAAACTTTCAAAGATATGAACGTGCATTCCATCATCAGGCATGAGTGAAATTGTAGCTTGTCCTCCATCTCCTGTCTCCTATCGCTGATGATACTTCAGCTCTACCACCTCCCACCTCCTCTCCCTCCTCCAGTCAGTAAGTCTTCTTGCCTGTTCACTTGATGTCAGCCCCTGTATGCCAGCTGTTGACTGTACTACTGTACTATTCAAGGTACTGTACTGTAAGATTAAAAATGCTTTCTTTATTTGTGGTGTTTGTTTTTTATGTATTATTTGTGTGAAAAGTATTATAAACCTATTACAGTACAGTACTATATAGCTGATTGTGTTAGTTGTGCACCTAGGCTAACTTTGTTGGACTTACGAACAAATTGGACTTACAAATGCGTTCTCAGATGGAACTTATTCATATGTAGGGGACTTACTGTAGTGATTTGTATATCCTCTTCTGTCTGAGGTAAGTATGTGTGGCTAAGGTGACATATAAAATGTCCAACAACCAGTGTGGTCTAGTTACCTACAATCAGAACAGATGCATCACAAATTAGAACAGAAATCAATCACCAATCACCAAAAGGATATCATTCACAGATAGTCTTTAGGGCCTGCAGGTAACTTCTAGCTGAACATCAGTCTTGGGAGTAATTTTCTAAGTGTGGTGAGCATGAGTTTTTGTTTTTTGTTTTTTTTTAGATTTTTAATTTAATTTAATTTTATCTTTTTGGCCACCCATGTGGCATGTGTGATCTTAGTTCCCCTACCAGGGATCGAACCTGTGGCCCCTGCATTGGAAGCATGGAGCCTTAACTACTGGACTGCTAGGGAAGTCCTGAGCATGAATTTTAAGAAGGCTTGGGCTGCCTGTACTATATAAAATTATGTACTTATTTGTCTCTATAATGGGAAGTAATTGATTTGAAAAGGAATACAGTGGCATGTTTTAACAGTCAAATGTTTTACCCTCAATAAAGGTATTTATTAATAAAAATTAATATTTGCATTATCCCAGGACCTTGTGTGTATTTATTTAGTACCCTGTGATTTATAAAGCACTTCCAAGTCTGCAGTCTCATACCGTACTTATAAGACTCCTGAGAGGTGGATGGAGAAGGTGGGAGATGAATAGAGAAGTTAAATATTTGTCCAAGACCAGGTGGCTAATATGCAGAGTAGTCATAATGAGACATGACTTTTAGAAAGATGTGAAATTGTGAAAATTAACTATTGTATGTCTTATAAAAACATTGAATGGCTTCTGAACTGCCTAAGGAAGCTCAAAATTATACTGAAAATAAGTAGTAACTAATTTTTTTTCTTGGGAAATAGTGAAATAAGGTAAGTTCTGACATTGTTGTGTTTGTGCTTATGAAAATAAATAGAAGAGCACATATTTGTTAGCTTCTCAAGACAGCTGATCTTAATTCTGTGAAAAATCTATTTCTATCCATTGTCCAGCTGTTGATTTCTAAATACCGTTCTCCGTAAAATGAACCAGGTATCCTTGGAGAAATCACCTATTCTAGAGCTGAGACAGAAAAAATACAAGATCAGTCTGGGCCATTTCACAGTGCCAGAAAGAAAAGAATTGGGGGAAAAAACTCAGAAAACAACAATAAGAAAAACAAAAAACAGAAACAACAGGATGGGGGCATGTTCAAGGGACACCAGGAGCCAATCTGAAAGAGTTCCCAATGGCCAAAGCTGGAACAATTCAAGAAACAGAAGTAGAATTAGCTTATAATAGAAAATAGAAAATAATATCCACAAATCCATATTATATAACCCATTATTGAATAAATAAATTAGGACAAAAAGACAAATCTTCCTTACAGAAAAATTCCAAATAATATATGTGCATAATCCTCTCTCCAGGAGAAGGAATTTACCACCCTTCCCCGGTTTGAGTGTGGGCTAGAGTTTGTGACTTACTTCCAAAGAACAGTTGTATGAAAAGGGGAAAAATAGTGACTTTACAGTGAAGAAAACTGGCAAACACCATTTCAACCAAGTGATCAGGGTTAACCTCACTGGTGTTAAGCAATGTTCATATCATGTACCCCCCCGATACGTTTTGATAAAAAAGCACTTTATCTTTGATTAAATCTTTCCAAAAACTTATAATCTCAGTCTAATTATGAGAAAAACATTATACAGACACAAACTGAACTGCATTCTATAAAATATCTGACAGAACTCCTCAAAAATGTTGAGGTCATGAAAACAAAGATCAAGAATCTGTCGTAGACCACAGAAGCCTAATTTGAGACATGACAAATAAATGTATTATGGGATCCTAGACTGGATCAGAACTGGAACAGAACTTGGACATTAAGGGAAAAACTGGTGAAACCTGTATACATTCTGAAGTTTAGATAATATTTTTAAAAATGTAAAAATGTTGGTTTCTTAGTTTTGCCAAATGTGCCATGGTAAAATAAGGTGATAGGTTAGAGGAAACTGAAACCCAGGCATATGGGAACTCTGTACTATCTTTGCAACTCTTCCATAAATCTAAAATTATTCCAAAATAAAAAAGCTTATTGAAAACAAACTACTCAGAACGTCCTTGTGTACACGTGGCTCTATGTATGTGTCTGTATATGTAGGTATGCATGAATGTCAATCAGTAAAGTTGAGCTCTTTACTAACAATTCTATAATATTGAGTAATAGTGACAACTATTTTTACTTTAACATTTGTATTACACTTTGGCTATTTTGGGTATGTGTTCCTAAGCCAACATGGCATGGCTTCTGTGTGCATGTTGTCATGCTCACACATATCTTTACGTATGTTTATTTTCATTCAGCTCTGAAATGAAAGTGTGTTAAATGACCAATTTTTTGAACATTAAAGAACCTTCTATCCAGGGACAAGAGCCAATGGGCAGCCAGAGCACATACTTGCTTTTATTTACTGTGATGATTGAAGGGATTCATTTTTCTAAAAGATCAGCACTAAGGGCCTCTGTATCCAGTGCTCATTCTGGTGGGAATCAAAAGCCTTCTGGGAGTCATAATGGATAGGACAGGATTCCTGTCTTTCAGCAGCAGTGAAGCATCAGATTAAAGTTTTTACACTCCTCTAGAGCCCTCAAACCTCATCCAGTTTTGTCTCTGGTGATGGTCAAATAGTGAAGTCATTATATGGCAAAGAGTATCTCTTGCTCAATGAAAAATAGTTTGGCATGTATCACCCTTCTGTAGTGATGTTAATGGGATGAATAAAAAAAATTGTGAAACTAGAACTGGCTATTTAGTGAAATAAGAAGAGAAATGTGGAAGACCAGTATTTTTTGCTGTTCATCAAATTCAATTTGGTATCCTAGGAGGGAAGAACAAGAAAGATGTACAGGTTTTCCCTGCTATCTGAAAGTAGAGCATTCCTATAAAGCCTTTTGTAAACTGAGAAGACATAAAGTGAAGAAGCAATTACCTTAACGTACATCTTGCTAATGGACACACAGAATAAATCAAGATAAAGCACAGATGCTCACAGACACTGTTCAAAGTTCTGGTGGCTTGATGCTGAGATGCTGTATGTATTGATAGCTCCTGGGGAAGGAGCTTGGCGGTGCCATTCTGGCTACTGGGGCATATGCGGCTCAGTGCACAGCAAACACTGAATGTGACTATCCCTTTTCACCTTTTTTTTTGGTTTTACTTGTTTATTACTTTTATTATTTTTTAACGTTTTTATTGGAGTATAATTGCTTTACAACGGTGTATTAGTTTCTGCTTTATAACAAAGTGAATCAGTTACACATATACATATATCCCCATACCTCTTCCCTCTTGCATCTCCCTCCCTCCCACCCTCCCTATCCCACCATTCTAGCTGTTCACAAAGCACCGAGCTGATCTCCCTGTGTTATGTGACTTCTTCCCGCTAGCTATCTATTTTACATTTGGTAGTGTATATATGTCCATGCCACTCTCTCACTTTGTCCCAGCTTACCCTTCCCCTTCCCCGAGTCCTCAAGTCCATTCTCTAGTAGGTCTGCACCTTTATTCCTGTCTTGCCCCTAGGTTATTCATGACTTTTTCTTTTTTTTTTAGATTCCATATATATATATATGTGTTAGCATATGGTATTTGTTTTTCTCTTTCTGACTTCCTTCAATCTGTATGACAGACTCTAGGTCCATCCACCTCACTACAAATAACTCAATTTCATTTCTTTTTATGGCTGAGTAATATTCCATTGTATATATGTGCCACATCTTCATTATCCATTCATCTGTTGATGGACACTTAACTTGCTTCCACAGCCACTATGAAGAACAGTATGGAGGTTCCTTAAAGAAATAAAAATAGAACTACCTTTTCACCTTTTTAAGTAAAGGTGAAAATCCTCTTTGGATTTCTTTTGGTTAGTGAAAACAGACGCCACTGTAGGTTTTCATAAAAGTGAAGGGGCATAAAGCAAACTTTTGAAAACCGAAGGATACCTATATTCATTCCCTAATGTTGAACTTATCAGTTTATTAATAACATCATCAGTGCAGGGCTTTTATAGCTCTACACTAAGCTGGCCTGATATGAGGAAGCTATTCATCCATTTTTCATGTCTAAATAATTTCCAAATGACTTAATCTTTTGGTTTATATTCCCAGATTTTCTCAGTCAATTCCCCTGTCTTTCAGGCTGTGTGTCTAATATGCCATATAAAATAGTAAATTCAGTGAAAAAAACCCACCAAAACTCCAATATATTCATCGTGTTGTTGGGTGTTGTTTTGACAATATGACTTGATGGATGATGGGTCTTATTCCAATCTGAGTAGTTGTTTAGATACAGCCTCTTATCCTGCCAAAAGACAGTTTGGGGAATTTTTTCTTGACTCAAATGATTTGTCAGTATCTGCAATGTAGATATAGATAACATCTTCATAATGTCAGGCTTCTAGATAACGATGGAAGAATCCATTCTAACCATCCTAGAATTTGGAAATATCCTGACAGTAAGTTGCCTTTTTCACTTTATGTTCAATAATTTTGTATTGATTAAATGTTCACACATATTTACATAAACTCTTAAGCAAAATAAAACTGTGAAATAAACTTACTTTCTTAAAATGGAATAACCAATATTTTTAATATATAGAAATTAAAGTATTAAAATCCATCATCACATCTAAAATAATTTTCAAGTGGTAAATCTATCCCTAAACCATGAAAGGATGTATTCCTAATTGTGAATTATTAGGTCTAAATAGGTTACTAACAAAAATATTAAGATTAGTAGCTTTTGATTTCTGATTTTACATATTTTTACATATTTCCTCAAATTTTACAATATTTTACATATTTGCTCAGAAAATTATAAAATCAAATACAATAAGATCTCTTCTATTTTTTAAGAAAAACTATTATTCGGTAAGAAATACCTTCTCTGAAGAATATTAACTTATTTCCTGAGGATATGTTAGGCAGTTCTTAGTGCTTTTTTCATTTCCTCCTGTTGGGCTATGGGCTTTCAAACCTGATCCTTGACATTCATACCCTTGAAATTGAAAACTGTTTCTTATCCACATTGCCTGAACTTAGTACCTGCTGAGATTTGTGGGACAATGTTTTAGTGAGGAAACTATGTACAGGTTGGGGTCTTCCACACAGAACTCTGGGGAAAGTGCCCACTCTCCTTAGCTAAGTGGAACCACAGCAATAATCCTTCGGGGGTAAGAATAATGGAGAAGGGATAGAATGGAAATTTCCAAGACTTTGCTAGCAATAAAATGTTTTAACAAGGACGTTTTCCAGAGTTATCTGATTCTTGGGTGTAATAAATCCTCTGCTAGGAGTCTGTGGAAAATGGTCTACAGTAGTAAGGGTTTGCGTTAATGGGTTCTGGAACAGAGGCGACAAAATGTTCTCTATTTCTGTCTCTCTCTCCCTTTTTTGTTTGTCCCAAGTATAATCTTTGTCAGAGTTCCTGCTCCCAACTTCACCCCTGAGTCTGTTTTGAGAGTGGGCTTAGTAAAAATGTAATTTTTTTGGCTTGCCTTTTTGACTGATAGAGAGATCTTAAGGTGAATAATTTTTGAGGCAGTTTCACTTGAGCAAGGTAATGTTTCTTTCACTTTGTTCAGGTATTATTCTTTACTACCTCAATATCCATTGTGATTCTTTTTCTAGAAATTGTTTTTCAAAAATAAAAAGAGATCATGCCAAGAATCTTGTAAAGTCATGTCTGAGGAACTCAACTCAAATGCAAATGTTTTGATTCCAGCTCCTTGGGAATACCAGTAAGAGGAAGAACAAAGGGTGAGTCAATTCTGCCACCCAAAAAACTGAAAACTACTGAATATTTTGCAAAACAGCAAACGTCATTAAAATTTCTGAGAATATGTAATAGAATTTACATGCTCTGGTTTTCAAAGTAATATGCATTCATTATATTTATTTAGAAAATAAAGGATAAGAAAAAGAAGAAACTATTCAATCAAAACCTCACAGAGATAAAAAATATTAACATGTTAGACCTTTAAAAAACATTTTTTCCATGAAATTCTTTAATAGTTTCTTAAAAAAAAATTTTTCTTTTAGAAAATATTTTGGTTTCTTTTGGGCATTTTAGTTAATTTTTTTTCACAAAATTCTTTCCATACTTAAATCTTTAAAATCCTAGAAGAAAAATAATCTTAAGGTAATTTTATGTATTTTACTTTTTAAAAGTAAAACAAATGCTCTTTTTTTTTTCTTTTTGTACTGTTATCTTTGGTTTAGTGCTTCTTTGTGAGTGATACTTGATTTATTTCTCTTCAAGGTCAACTTCTTAAGAAGGAAGTCTACCTAAATTTTTCTAAATCATGTTATTTCTTTAGACATAGGATTTTAAATCTCAACCCAATCTTTATAATAAACTCAGATTTAAGAAGTCAAGATTCTGTGGCATTTGTCTTTTTAAAAGGGAGACAATGATGGATCAAGTTAACACTGATTAAAATAAAATGGGAACTCTTTGAAATCTGCACATTCTTATTCAAGATTATTCCATGGGCTTCAGTATTTTGTGTAAAATCATCCTGAATCTTAGACTTAGTTGGAGTTTTTATCATCAATATGAAGAATCATTGACAAAAGACATCTACTCACTTTTCTCTTGGGTAAGGGGAGGGGCAAAGTGCTGTTGAGTCCAGTGTTTTGGTCCAGTTATCATCAGTTTTTTCAGTGACCACAGATTGAACTTCTAATTGCAGCCAACTCTCTCAAAATAGTTGTTTTGGGTTACAAAGGGAAATAAAATGAGGGTACATGAGTCATTCTACATTCTTTAAAATGACTAGCACAACAATTTTCCTAAGGAGGGGCAGTAGGGTCATGTTCATCTTGAAAGGATACATCTTAAATAATTGAATAATACAGTGAAACTACAATAAAAGATGATATGCAGACATTTCCATTTAAACAGAGATTCTACCTGTGTCCTCTTTTATGGCTAAGATCCACCAGCCAAGTAGCAGAAGTTCTGGAGTTTACGGGACACCCCTGAGAAATACAGCTGTCATCAACAGCTTGAGGCTTCTGTACCTGAAATACAGCTGCTAGCTGTCATCTAGAAGCAAGAGTTTTTAGGGTGGAATTAGGTGAAAGAAGGCAGTGCTTATGAAGAGGGCCAGAAAGAGGTTCCCCTTGAAAAAGATGTGAAAAATTTTGGTCCAGGAGTAATCAGATTTATTGGAAATGCTTTATTGAGGAGCCTGGTGAACCAAGCCAGAGCCTGCCCGCTTCATGTCTCTAAACAACTAGCCCTTAAGGGAGAGGCAATCTTGAGCTCAAGAAGTTCTCTTTCTACACAGGCTCAAAATATGCTGTGCAGGGCAGCCAATGGGTAGCTTCATATTAATAATTATAAGCCTCAGCTGATGTTGTTACTTATGTGAATTATAATTGGATATAACAATTACAAAAGAGCAATAAAATTTCAGAGTCGTGAATTGATTAGAAAAAAGAAGTTTAGAAAAACAAAATAATGAAGCCCATTTTATACTGTTTCTGTACAAAAGAAATGCAATCAAAAGAAAGGATGTGTGGTTGAAAAATGCCTTGCTTAAGTATATACAGACTAGGTGTTTACTATATTAGATGAAAATAGGTGTATATTCCACTTTCTATTACCCGAGAAAAATCAGACACATCTTTTCACAAAGAAAGAAAAGATTGGACAATGGGATAAGCTAAAACCCATAGTATTACAAATTAGATTTTTATTTTGATATCAGTAATACTTTTAAAAGGAAAAGGGAGAGCAATAAAGCTGATCTTTTCTCCTATGTATGAAATAAGGCTTCCCGTACTATTCATCATAGCTTTGAAAAGTTGAAAACCTTTTGTTTTTAAATATACTTGGCAAAATTCTGCTCAAACATAATAATAAGAAGAAACCATCTTTTTTTCCTACTGGACAGCTGTTAGCCATTAAAATAATGAACTTTGAACTTTAATCTTTAAATCATGTGCAAATATTTATATATCTGCAAATTAGGAAAAATATTTTCCCAACACTTAACAAAACGTTTAACAAAAACGCTTAACAAAAACGTTTAATCTCTGCATTATTTTTATATTATTGTAACATTTCAGGTGTCTCTTAAGAGACAGTTTAAGCTTCCAGCTTACAGTAATATTGACTGTGTCCAGCCAAAATCTGAAGTAGCTTAGTGGCTACCGATTACTTAGTCAACCTGAATACTATGTATTTAACTGTTCATCTTTTAAGGCATGTTCTTCTTATAGCTTCATTTATTACCAAGTAATTATGAAATATTAGACCATAAATTGAAAAAAAGGGCATTTTAACTTGAAATAGAAATTTTTAAATTACCTAATAATCTTGATTTCACGAGAGAGTCAAGAGAGATGGCCCATTAGAATTACATTTTGTATCACCCGGTGCTTAGGGTCTATCACTTTACTCATTTATTACACATTCTGGAGTGTCCACAAGAGGCCAGACACTAGGTTAATAGGTAAGCTTACAGAGAAAACATGAAATAGTCCTTGTCCCTAAGCAACTGAGAATAAATTATAGTAATATTGTATTATAAGTGTTATAGTAATTGTCTGCAGAGGACATCACTGGAATAAAGTCGGAGTCAGAACAAGGGTATTTGGTGTTACCTGGGTATAGAGGTAAGGACACAAGTCTAAGAAAAGGTGACATAATCTGATATTTGAAATCTGAGTGTAACAATTTGTTATGGCTAAAGGTCAAACTGAAGTTAATCTTCTCCATGCTGGAAGAGGCATTTACACATGTGTTTTGTGTAGATATGGGTGCCTTTCCTCTAGACTCACTTACCTTATTGATAAGTCTTCCTGCTTACCTTTGATCATATAATTACTTAATTTCAAAATTGACAGGCCTCTTATTTATCATCTATCCCAATGGTTCTCGAATTTGTTGTGAATCAGGATTACCTGATGGATTGTTAAAACATAGATTTCTGGGTCCTACCCAGTGTTTTTGACTCAGTAGGTCTGGGGTGGAGATCGGAAATTTGCATTTTTAAGTTCCCATATGATGCTGATGCTGCTAATCCATGGACCATACTTGTCCTATTATCAGAATCATCTGAGAATGTTTTAAATATATATGGGGTCCATTTCTAGAGATTCAGATTTAGTTGAACTTGGGTGAGAACAAGGAATCTGTGTTTTTAATATATGTCTCCAGTTGATTCTGATCATCAGTGAAGTTTGGGATCCACTGACACAGTCCAGTTCTCTCATTTTACAAATGATAAAATTGAGATGTTGAAAAGTAATGACAATTCACCAAAACATACACAATTAACAAGGAACAGAGAAAGCTCTTTTCCCCACTATACCTCCATTTGCTTTCCCTTCAAAAAATCATAATGAGAATTTTTTCTTTACTGAATCAATACTCTTATTACAATATTCAGTGATTTCCAAAATCTCTTCCTTTTAATTTATGGTCCCAATAGTTAGTCTTGGATACAATTAGGCTGGCCCCAAATCAATGAGCAGGAAAAAAGTCTACTATATTCTATGGGAGGGGTTGTGGTGGGCTCAGATTAGAATACAACTCAGTCCCCTCTTTCAAGGAACTTCCAGATAAGTAGCAGACACCACATTCCCAAACATGCACAAATACACACCCTTGCATAATGGTAATAAAAGACAGATTTATAGTAAATACTATTGAAGAAGTACAATATATCAGAAGAGCCTCAACATGATGAAACAAATATTTATATAGATCTACTTGCCAGACACTATGCCAGCTTCTTAGGGTTGCAAAAAGTGTTAAGGCTTAGTTTTCTACCAAAGGAAATCATAATAAAACTATGCAAAACACGATTGACTCTATACTGAAACGTAGTTAAACTATAAAATGGCATGAGTAAAATGCTATCAGAAAATAGAAGTGGGGGGGCTTCCCTGGTGGCGCAGTGCTTGGGAGTCCGCCTGCCGGTGCGGGAGACGCGGGTTCGTGCCCCGTTTCGGGAGGATCCCGCGTGCCGCGGAGCGGCTGGGCCCGTGAGCCATGGCCGCTGGGCCTGCGCGTCCGGAGCCTGTGCTCCGCAAATGGGAGAGGCCACAACAGTGAGAGGCCCGCATA
>NW_006786129.1:963813-998946 GCF_000442215.2 Lipotes vexillifer
GAGAGGCCCGCAAAGGCAAAAAAAAAAAAAAAAAAAAAAAAAAAAAAAGAAAATAGAAGTGGGAGTGGATTAATTCACTGAAATATGTGAAAATGTCCACAGAAAGAGTTATAGGAAAAGCATTTACACATTTTTTTTTAGATTTGGGTACTTTTCCTTTAGTTTCTCCTCTTGATTTCATTTTTACTTGGCCAGGTGAAGGAAAGGGCAGAGCAAAAGCACAAAGGTGAACTTGTAACATGGATTTTTTTCAAAACTAGGTAATGGACAGAGAAGGCTAGAACACAAAGCATGTGGACTCAGAATAACATTCATGAAGGTGAATTTAAGCTAGGCTTTGAAAGATGCATAGAATTTGGTAAATAATACTAATTTTTGCATACATTAATTATATATATATTTTTAGAATTCTTCCCCGTTTATTTCCAAACTACCAAAAGTTTTACCCACTCCCCAGGTTCAAATCAAGGCCCTTAAAAGTTACTACTTTGGTGCTTGTCAACCCTTTCTGAGAATCGCAGTTACCTCTGATGTTTAAATAATATACATAAGGTCTGGCTCCACTTGAGAGGTTTTGATCCTGAAGATTTCAATTCAGGGTGCCTGATGGTTGAACCCTGGTATTTCTAGTAGGTAGTTTTTTTAAGCTAATTTCGATCTAAACCACTGGCCTACCGAATGCCAAAACCTAAGATGGGTTCAGTGGATAATTGCTAAACTGAATGTTTCTCTGCAATCTAAATGCTTAGATAAGTTTTCTTCACAATTTTATTATCTTTGTCCCAGAAAGATAGTTTTAAAGTATATACCCTGAGATGCTAAGAGAAATCAGGGAAGAATAAGGGAAGAATCAAATCAGGGAAGAATAAGCTAACAAATATTTTGGGAATAAGGAAACTCAATATGTCTATTTATCTGCTTATGTCCACACACATGCTTCCATAAAAGAATACCATCTCACTGGACTAGTTCTTTCTGTAACCAAACAAAGATTCTAAATGTACACGAATTTAAAGTTAAGAATATTCATACTTAACTCTAAAATGAATTTTAATTCACTACCCAAATTGAACCAAATTGTTCAAATTGCATAAGTGTTACAGACAACCTCAGGAAATAAAAATGTCAAATTGATCCCTATTGGATATTGAAGAATTAGTCATCACTGAGTAGTGCTGCATTTCTAGAGTCTGCTTTTGAAGCTCACTCCCATTAGTCATAGAGCCTTGTGTGGGTGGATATAATACGGTTAGAGAAGCTGTTGATGATTTGTTTTTCTTAGACCATTTAGTAAGCATTTTTATTGAATACGGTTTGAATTATTTGTATGTCCTCACAGGTCATAGTGAATGTGTCGCTTCAAAATAAAAATAAAATATTTTTTTTATTTCTGAGACATGATGTTCTGAAGAGTCAAATCCCATAGCTGTCCGTTTAATTAGATCTTGCTGGATTGGGATTTTATTATTAGGCATTCCATTAGCTCAATACTCAAGGTCAGTGTTGTTAGGACTAAACAAATGTGTTTTCTCATGGACAAAGGATGTGACCTTGGAGGGCAAAGCAAAGATATTCAACATATGATGACATTGTGAAATATTTTATAATTTTTTTCTGAGTACTACAGATACTATACTCTCCACCCCTCCAGTCCCTCAGTGAAAATTTGAGCATATATGATTCATAAGGAATTATATTTTGAGATTTATTTTAAAATAGTAAAAAAAAAAATGCTATTCCAAAGTATAGTATTTGTAAGCTGTATCATATGTGAAATCATTTCTTCTCTCTTCATAGTATGCAACTTTTCATCTGTGTGAAAAAGTTATGTACATCATTTTAAAATGAGATTTAGTATGGCATTTACATTTTAAAATCAACATGGGTACAAATTAATAGAACCTAAGGTATTTTATAAAGTGACAGTAAGATAGGCAATACTGTTGCATGTAAACTTTAAATACTACTTGACATGTGTGTGGTGATGAGGATTGAAAAATAAAGGAAGAAGCCTATTCTGACCCAATGCAGGTAATTTATTAGGAATAGCTAATTTGATATTTATCACCACTTTAAAGTAGATATTACGCTACAAATGAAGAACTTGAAGTGAAGAGTTTAAGTAGTTTAACTCATAGTTGAATAAGTGACGTAACTGGTATTTGAACCTAGGTGATCTACTCCAGGATTTCTGATCTTAATCACCACACTATACTGAAAGAAGAATTTGCATATATAACTCTTAACATTATGATTCATGCTGGGAAGAAAGCCCCTTATAAGATGAAAGAGTAAAATTCAGCAGCTATGTAACACACAAATTATTTTAATACTCTGCCTGCTATATAAAAAACTTCATTTGCTAAAGTAGAAAATAAAATGTTTAAAAATTTGAAAAGAAACAAAATATATTGCCTATGAATTTTTAATATAGTGGAGAGAACATTGGACTTAGAATTAGGGATTTTGAACTCTAGCTTTATCCCTATCTTGGTCTAGACCCATGGTTCTCTAACTGCACCCATGCACCCTGGGATACAGGCAGTGAACTCACAAAGTACCATAACAGTGACACTTGACATATGTTGGGCACTGCACAAACTACTAGCTCAAGATAGTTCACGGTTTTGATATTATTTCACACTACAGTTCTTCAATTACATAATATTTTTGTGAAGCTCAGGTTTCAACAATCACTGTGAAAAAAAGCAAGTAGCACTTGAACATCGATATGGAACAGGAAATGTGATGGCAATATACAACCTGATTCCAAGGTCTGAGAAATCAGGCAGTGCCTAGAGGGAACATATATCCCATCAATAAGTAACTGTGGTTAAGAATGAAGTAAAGGTGTTATTTTTTATTTCAATTAGCATATATGATTTTGTTTAAATGGCTGCTGAGTTGTTAGAGGCAAATAATTTATTAATTTGTTTGCATTAATTACTTAATAAATGGGACTGATAGGTATTTATTTTGTACTAAGAGCATCATAAAAAAATTGCTGGGGACCTAAGGGCTTCATGAACTAAGAGACTTTAAGAAACTCTGGAGTAGAAGTTTGGTATACTGAAGTTTTGTATGTTGAAGTTTTTGTTCTAGCTTCAGTTTGCTTTTCTGAAAAAGTCTCAAATTCTAGTCTAATTCTAACAGGCAATGATTCTATGGCAAGACAGAGGGTAATTTAGGCAACTCTAAGAATTCCATACCCAATTCACCTACAGTACTTAAATACTACACTAAATTGGGAAGATTTAATGATTTTCTAATGCATTTTAAACCAGATCTTTTAAAATACGTTAACTGTTAGGTGTAAATGAGTTAATTATTTTACAAATATATGTCACCTACCTCTTTAATCCATAGAGCTTGTGGTTTGGGGTTTTTTTGTGTGTTTTGTTTTGTTTTGTTTTTTGGCATTCAGGAGTTTTCCCCATCTGTTAACACGTTGAATTAGAAAATTCCCAGATTAAGTGAAAATCTGTACTTTGTAAATATTAGAAAATCTAGAATGTCTGAACTACCTAAGAAAATATTGTTGCATGAAAATTTCAAATCAAAAACAAGTAGCCCACTGTTTTCAATAAAAATTCTAGTTAATAACCACACCAGAATTGCATTCTTTTATATTGCCAACTTACACAAGGAAATGCCCATTTAGAAAATATTTAAATATGTGTCTATAAAAAAATAATACTTTTGTTACACGGAAAAGTATTAATCTTATTAGGCTGATTGATTCTTTATATGAGGTACAATAGGTTTGTATTGACTTGGTTGGTATTTTGGGGGGCTGTTTTTGGCTCAAAACATGGTCCAAAATAGGTGTTATGTTACAGCCAGACGATTAACACATTTGATTTTATTGGCAATACCTGAAAGAAAGAAAATTGCAAAATATTTGTGAGAGACTTGTATCTTTGGGTTAGTGAATTTAGAAATACAGAAAGAAATCTTTTATTTTGGACAACTGGGTAGTGACAGAATGGTTCTGTGAATGGAGTGTGAGCTCTTGGATAGTGCTTGCTTAATGAGCGTTTATTGAATTAAAACAACCCCCTAAAATGCCCCCAACTGCCACCCATTGTTTTAATTCTATAGCAAAGTGCATATAAGGAAACAAGTAACTCAAATCCTTCGTTGGTCATATGGACATAGAGACAGTTCATAGTTAATTAGTCTGAATAAAGTTGTAGAATATTTCAACAAGTATTGCCAGGGTTCATTTCTTTTTTAATAGGAATAAAGATTTCCTCAACAAATGGATATAGAAAATGTAGTATACATATACAATAGAATATTATGTAGCCTTAAGAAAGAGGGAAATCCTTTCATTTTTGGCAGGAAAATACTGCTTGTATGAGGAGTCTAAAATAGTCAAATTCATAGAAGCAGAAAATAGAATGCTGGTTAGAAAGCAGAGAATAGGGGCTGGAGGGTGGAGGGGAGGTATTAGCCAGAGGGTACAAATTGTGAGTCATATAAGATGAATAAGCCCTAGAGAGCTACTGCATAGCTCAGTGCCTACAGTTAACAGTATCATATTGCATACTTAAAAATTTGCTAAGAAAGAAGATCTTATGTTAAAAGTGTTTGTATCACAAAAGAAATAATAAAGAAGGCAGGATAAAACTTTTCAAAGTGATGTATATGTTCACGGCATAGATTGTGGTGAGAGTTTCATTTATCTCCAAACTCATTAAGTTGTACACATATATACAACTTTTGGTATGTCAATCATACCTCAGTAGAGTGATTTTGTTTTCGAAGATTTCCTTTAAGTAGCAAAGAGAACACTTGGTGATTTAAAATAAAAATGAAGACTCATAAATATGTAAAAGCTTAGAGGTTATCTACTGTTTCCAAACAAAATTTAGATGCATTATAGGTTCTTGGTTGGATCACAATAAGGGTATCAATCTTGGAAACAAACCAGCAATTGTTATTTTTTTACACATGAACTGAAGTGGCAGTAACATTTCTGCCCATTTTTGTGAGCAGCCTATTCAAGTGTTTCTATATATTTGTTTCAAATATTTGCTCTTGGTATATATTGATTTAATTAAGTGTATGAATTTCCTACTGTCGCTGTAACAAATTACCAAAAAGTGGCTTAAACAACACAGATTTATTACCTTCCAGTTTTGGAGGTCAAAATTCTAATGGACTAATCTAAAAAAAAATGGTACAAATGAACTTATTTACAAGACAGAAACAGAGTCACAGATGTAGAAAACAAACTTATGGTTACCAGGATAGAAAGGGGAAGGATAAATTAGGAGATTGGGATTGACATATACACACTACTGTATATAAAATAGGTAATTAATAAGGATGTACTGTATAGCACAGGGAAATCTACCCAATATTCTGTAATGGCCTATATGGGAAAAGAATTTTAAAAAGAGTGGATATATGTATATGTATAACTGATTCACTTTGCTATACACCTGAAACTTACACAATATTGTAAATCAACTATACTCCAATAAAAAAAAATTCTAGTGGGCTAAAATGTAAGTGTCAGCAGGGCTGTGGTCCTTCTGAGGAGCTACAGGAGAATCTATTTCCTTGCGTTTTCCAGCTTCTAGAGACTGTTCTCATTCCTTAGCTTGTGGCCTTCTCCATCTTAAAAGTTTCTCTCTGACCTCTGCCTCTGAAGTTACATCTTCTTTGATTCTCCTGCCTCCTTCTTTCCCCTATAAAGACTCTTGTCATTACATTGGTCCCACCTGGATCTGTACAGTCCCTTTTCCACATAAGGTAATATCTTTGGTGGGAAGGAGAGGTAAGGGATATTATTCTGCTTATCACATTAAGGTATGTTTTGCTTCATTCAACAAAGTATTTTAGGAGACAGTATGAATATTCTATGAAGGCTCTGAATTTAGTGGATTAACTCCCCTTATTTGACACATACAATTCAAGTTTATATTTGATAGAATAATTATAAATCAAAACCAATCAGCTACTAACACATATTTCATTAAATGCAGTTATAACTTATAGTAAAAAAGTGAAGTGATGAGACTTGTAGTATAAAATATTTTCTACAATTTGAAAACAGTTTTTAAATCTAAAATTTATATTAGGTTTGTTTACCTGAAATAAACCTAAAGAATGTTTACAAATATTTTTATAGTAAATGAGCAAGATAAATAAATGGCCCTGATTAGAAGTTAATTCTTATCTTTAACTATGGAGCACATCTTTCTTGTGTTCCCAGAAGAAAGCTCTTTCACACCAAAAAGGGCATAAAGTAATCCATCTTTTGGCTCCATTTATGTGGAGCTTGTTGATTTCACACAGAGATTTTGGCTGCCAAGAACACAGTACCATTTGAGAGAAACAGCTGTAAAATCATACAGCTATTTACTTGTACAAGAAAAGCAGGCAGCAAGCATTTTTTAGGACAGAGGTTCTCAAACCTTAATATGGATAAATATCACCTGGGGAATCTTGTTAAACTGTAGATTCCAGTTCAGATCTGGGGAGTCCAAAGATTCTGGGATTGTTATGAGGTGCCAAGTGATGCTGAGGCTATTGGTCTCTGAACCACATTTTGTATAGCAGGGTTGTAGAACATTCTGGGAAGGAGCAAATGCTACTATGGAAATCATCTTAGAAAAACATGGCTCTTAACACATTACCTTGAGTAAGCATTTAAGTGACAACCAAAAATTTTTTTGTGAGTACTAATAAGAAACAAGAAATGGATATCTCAGTAAAGGCTGGGAAGGGTATATGATTAGCACCATTTCTTTAATGAGGAAGAACTAAAACTGTGTTTTAATTAGAATCCTCTGTATATACTTTCTAGTCAGTTGTGAGTAGGAACATGTGGTAAAAACATTGTTCATATTATAATGTATGAATTTATTCTCACTAAATCAATTATTTTCATTTAAGCAATACCTTATATTATTGTTAAATATATATACATATATGTGTATATATATACATAACATATATATTATTAATTTATATAATATATATTAATAATATATATTAATATACATTAATAATATATATATTATATATAATATATGTTTATTATATATATAATAATAACATATATTTGTTATTTTTTTTTACATCTTTATTGGAGTATAATTACTTTACAATGGTGTGTTAGTTTCTGCTCTACAACAAAGTGAATCAGTTATACATATATATATGTTCCCATATATTACTGATATCACTGTTTTTTTTTCTATTTCTGGTATCAAGTTTTGTTGCTCAGAGTGGGAAAAACTGGGTGAGCCTTAAACTTTAACAATTTCATTCTTATTTTTGTAGGTTAGTATAGCGCTCTGTATTTAAACATATTTGTTTCCCTTACTTGAAAATAATCAGATAATAAACAAGCAAACAAGTAAATAATACAATTTCAGATAGTTAAAATGGTGTCGAGAAAAAGAATGGAGGGTGTGAGACCTGTGGAACAGAGTTTGGATAAAGTCAGACAAAAGTGTGGAGTAAAGATTCTAGGTTGAGAGGAATAGCAAATGTAAAGACCTTGATCAACAGAACAGCTAGGCTCACTCAAGGAATGAGAAAGGTTGGAGTGAAGTGAGTGACAAAGAGCACAGAGGAAATGCCTTCAAGAGTTTTTTGGGGCAGAGCTCCCTTTGGGAGCTAGGGAGTAAAGACATTTGGATTTTATTGCAAGTGTGATACAATACACTTGCATCAGTAGAAGACAGAAAGTGGTGAAAGGAACAGAATAATGACCACAAATCAACACTCTCCTGTGATTTAAGCTCTTCTTTTCCTGTTCCCCATCAGGGCACCCATCACTCTATTTCTTATTTATTTATTTCATGTCTGTCTTTCAATATGGAATGTAAGGTCCTTGAATTTTCACATTGCTCATGACTGTATCCCTGGGTTACATCACCTGACTTGCGACAGTGTCTTAGTAATTTGTTGTTTTCCGAAGGTATGGGTGGGTAGGACTTCTTGGTTGATGAGTTGGAGGAGAAGATACAAAAAGGAAGAATCCAAGGTAATGGATATTTTTTCTTTTTCAGAGAAAATGGATACAAAAATGGTACACTATATGACAGCTGAAAAAATACTGAAATTAGAAAGATAAATTCAGTTCTGAAAGAAAGAAAAATAGAGTTTAACTTGAAATACATTATTATTTAATTTGAAATACCACTATCCTAGTGGTGAGATGTTCAAGAGCAAAATGTTCTGTAGCAGTTTGGAGAAGAGAGACTTCTGTAGTGATTCTTATTCCCACAGAACACCAGTTCCATGTGATTTAATAGGTGTTCTGCCAAAGAAAATTCACAAAGTTTGCATCCACCCGCAGGATCCTTCTTTCATCTTTTTCTTGGCTTTGGTACTTCTCCAGGTCTTCATTTTAATCTGTTTAGCTGTTTTCAGTATGTCTCTATAGCTGATTTTCTTCATTATAATGATTATTTATTGTAACAATTATCTCAAAATTTATGTATTTCATATTTATTTTTGTTAAGTGTATGCATTTAAATTTAGCATGTTCTGTTAACTAATTTTCTAATTTATTTAAAATTTATATTTTAATACCATATGCTAATGCATATATATGGAATCTAAAAAAACAGTACTGATGAACCTAGTGGCAGGGCAGGAATAAAGATGCAGACATAGAGAATGGCCTTGAGGACACAGGGGGAAGGGGAAGCTGGGATGAAGTGAGAGAGTAGCATTGACATACACACACTACCAAGTGTAAAATAGATGGCTAGTGGGAAGCTGCTGCATAGCACAGAGAGATCAGCTCAGTGCTTTGTGATGACCTAGAGGGGTGGGATAGGGAGGGTGGGACGGAGGCTCAAGAGGGAGGGGATATGGGGATACATGTATACTTATAGCTGATTCACTTTGTCGTACAGCAGAAACTAACACAACATTGTAAAGCAATTATACTCCAATAAAGATGTAAAAAAAATTTGTATTTTATCTTTTATTGTTGCTGTTCTAGAAAAAACAAGCATAGCATGTAGGTGTGTGATAGGCATCTGAGAGGAACACCTGAGGAATTATCATGCCCTAAAAAACAGTGGTTTCATATTCAGTCTCCCATTCCTACTACTACTAATTTCAAAGCTTTCCTAGACTCCTAGTTTCAGTCCTGGTGAAATAAATGTGAATTAAAATAACAGTGCTCTTTTTTAGACCTCATGTTTTCTGTTCTAAATAATGCTGGACACTATAGACTCGATTTGTATCCCCTTCAAATATCTATGTTGAAGTCTTAACCCCCAATGTGGCTGGATTTGAAGATAGGGCCTTTAGGGAATAATTAAGGTTAAATGAGGTTTTAAGGTTAGGCCCTAATCCAATATGACTGATGTCTTCAGAAGAAGAGAAAGAGACACCAGGGAGGCACACACACAGAGCAAAGGCCATGTGAGGACAAAGGGAGAAGGAAGCCATCTGCCAGCCGTGGAGGGAGGCCTTAGGAGAAATCAAACCCACCAATACCTTTATCTTGGACTTCCAGCCTCTACAAGTGTGAGAAAATAAACTTCCACTGTTTAAGCCACATGGTCTGTGGTATTTTGTTACAGCAGCCCTAGCAGAGTAGGCTAATACAGCAGGTTCTAAGCTATCACTGCTGTGTATCAAGCTGACAGAGACACACATAGCTTCCTCTGCTATTCCAATGGGCAGAACAAGACACATGGCTCTACCTCACATCAAGGGGCAAGAGTGAGGGGCGTGCACAAAGGAGAGCAGATGTGCACCATGTGCCCAGTTGTTGGTTGTTTCTCTGAACAGGTTACACTGATTTCTCACCCTCTTCATATCGCCTAAGACTCGGTGCTCCCATTCACTTGTACTCACATTTGATTTCACTTTTTCCAATTACAGAAAGTAAGTTGTTCATAACTGGCTATTCAGACCCATTGTTACATAGGTGACCTGTTCTACGAAGCCTATTTCTCATCAGAAGATAGCTCATATTCAGGAGATTAAAATTAAAATTACTGTAAGAACACATGTTTAATTAGTAAAGATATAAAGAGCTACATTGTGTATATGTAGTATACACACATATATTTCTCGGTTATGACAACTGAGAGGGCCTAAAAGGAAAGACACTCCATAGCAAAAACAAGCACACCTAGTGCTCAGGTCTTGGTTTCTAATACCATTCTTCAATGAAAGGAACCAGGGATCTTGAGAGAAATAGTTGATTATAGGACTGGGGTGGAATATATACAAGATGAATCTGGAGCAACTAACTTGAAAGAAAGAAACCCACAGTGATGGGGATGACGGGAATATGTCAGAACATAGAAGTCAAGTGAAAGAGCTATCAACGGCCAAAACTGGAACATTTTGAGCAAAAAATAAATAGTATTAGATTATAACCTAAGGTATAAAATGAATATCCAACTACATGAAGAAGAGAAAATTCTCCTGTGTAGAATTCCAAATAAATTATGTAGTTACTCTTCCTTAATGGAAAGGGAGCATAAGTCCCCATTTCTAAAGTGTGGGGTATGCATAATGACTTTCTTACAAAGAGTACATTATGAAGGGGGGTGGTGTGAAGAGTGATTTAATAATGGAGAAACCTGACAAACACGACTTCAGCCAAGGTCAACATCAACAGTCACAAATTATGTTGATAGCCTTAATATGATGTGAAGAAATGATACTCTGCCTCTACCTGTGTGACATTCCTCCTCCAAAACCCAGAATCCCAGGCTAATATTAAGAAAAACATGATTTCTATAGAGAGGCATTCTACAATATACCTGACCAATACTTCTCAAAGCTGTCAAGGTCATCAAAAACAGTCACGTCTGAGAAACTGTCAGAGTCAAGAGGAATTGAAGGTAATATGACAACTAAATGCAACGTGGTACACTGGATGGGATCCCGTAACAGAAAAAGGGTATTACATAAAAACTAAGGAAATCTGAATAAATATGGATTTTAGTTGATAATATATCAAAACTGGTTTATTAATTGGAACAAATATAGTAGCAGTAAGATGGTAATAAAAAGGGAAACATATTTTTACTATCTGTACAAATTTTCTGTAAATCTAAAACTGCTCTTTAAAAAGTACACTACTAATAAAAAATGATTGGTAGAAAGTTTTCAATTACTGATGACATTCTATGTACCTTTGTTAAGGCTCAGGGAAACATCTGAATGTATACAGTACAATCTTCTAAAATGTTGCTAGAGGAGAGAGTTATGTTAGAAAACAAAATCCCACATGTTCAAAGCTTTAGAACCCTTTTTTCTCTTGCCATGCAGCAAACTGATGTTGGCATAGATAAGAATGGCTAAAATAATTTAGTCATATTTAATGTTAAAACTATGATTTTTAATTACCTGGAACATATAAGAGGAACTTTTTTTCATCTGATGCTGATTTAGCAAACCTCAAAATGAACATGGTATGTCATGGCAATTGCATTATTTCTATCAGGGTGCCTGCAAATTTTTTAGATATCTGGTCTCAATTTGACAGTCTTTTGAACTTTACATATCTGCTATGCACCATCAGCTAATATCATAATTTTAAGACATCTGATACTCAGGTTGGCAATGTTTCCACTATCTCACTCATAAAAATAAACCTCAACTAGGGATAAAAGTATTCCCTGGGACCACTAATGAGGTATTGTGTAAATCAATTAGGAAAATAAAAACACCTGGCTAAATTGATTTATGAGCAGAATCTACTAATGTTGAATGGCAGTCTAGCATTCCTCCTCAAAACACCAGTTCCATGTGATTTAATAGGCATTCTGCCAAAAACTTTTGTCATCTAAGTTTGGGAAAAGCTAGGTTTCACTAAATTAGATAGGATATCTTTTCCAAGACTTCTCATAATATACTGGTATTTTATGATTCCTCAAATGTGCATAATTTCCCAAGATTTTTTGAAAAAAATAAACCCACTTTCAAAGAAAACATGGTTATTCTAAGAAACCAGTTTCTATGGAGCTCCAGTTGGGAAAACTTGGTCTTGGCCAATGTTTTTCAAAAGCTGGTTTCGGAATCAGCAGCAGAAGGGAAATTGTTAGAAATGTAAATTCTGTGCCCTACCTTACACATTCTGAATCAGAAACTGGTTGGTTGGAGCCTAGAACTCTGTGTTTTAACAGGCCTTCCAGATGGTTCTGATGCATACTAAAATTTGAGCACAATTAACCTAGAAGAAACTTGCATCTTGAATTTACAGACCAATGTTGTTGGTTGCTTAATATCTACAATATTGTTCTCCTTCAGAGGACTGAAGTCTTCAAGTAGGCTGAAAGCCATTACTTCATCTTGACTTTCAAAGGAGCTGTATATGACTTCTTAGTTCACAGAACTGGATCAGTGGGATGTATTAAGAAGTCTCAGATGAACCAAAACAGTTCTTCGATTCTTACATATCTGAATTCTGTTCAGTGTGGAATGAATGAATGAGGAAATCCTATTTCTTTAGGTAGGACTTGAAAGAAGGATGACATTATGGAAAAAGAGACATAAATACTTTATTGTGGACTATGAGAAACTGCTTTTATTTCAAGGTCCGATTACTCAGTAAAGGTAAAGAAAGTGAACTAGATTGGCAAGGAAAAGCCTGTGCAATAAGGCATCACATATAGAGTAATTGAGAACCTAGTCTCTGGGTCCAGATTGCTTGGGTTTGAAACCCAGCTCTACATTGGGCAAATAATTTAATCTCTATGCTTTAGTTTTCTTGTCTGTAAAATGGGGATAATAATAGTACTTACCTCATAGGATGCTAAAAAGATGAAATAAATGAGGTAATGTATTTTTGATGGTTTCTTTTTCTCCCAGTTTTCTTAATAAAACTTAATGTACCTTAATATATGATTGAAAAATAAAAATTGTATATGTTTAAATGTCCAATACAATGTTTTGATATACATATAAATTGTGAAATAGCTACCACAATCAACCAATTAACATATCCATCACCTCACCTGCCCACATAGTTACCTTGTATGTGCTGTATGTGTGTGTGTGTGTGTGTGTGATGAGAACACTTGAGATCTACTCTCTCAGAAAATTTCAAGTATATAATATGTTATTATTAACTATAGTCATCATCTTGTACATTAGGTCTCCAAAACTTATTCATCTTGTAACTAAAATTATGTACCCATTGACAAGCATCTCCTTATTTCCCCCACCCCATGGCCCCTGGTAACCAACATTCTATTCTCTGTTACTATGAGTTCAACATTTTTTAGATTCCACATGTAAGTGAGAATATGAAGTACTTGCCTTTGTGCCTGGTTTATTTCACTTAGCATGATGTCCTCCAGATTCATCTGTGTTGTTGCAAAGAGCAGGGTCTCCTTCTTTTTGAAGGTTGAATTGTGTTTCACTGCATAATTATACCACAGTTATTTATCCATTCATCCACTGACAATGAGGTTGTATATATCTCAACTATTTAATAATATTACAATAAGCAAAGGAGTGCAAATATCTCTTTAAAATTGTGTTTTTTCCTCTTTGGATAAATACCCAGAAGTGGAATTTCTGGGTCATATGGTAGTTCTATTTATAATTTGGGGGGTGGGGTGGGAATCCTCCATACTGTTTTCCATAGTGCTTGAATTAATTTACAGTCCCACCAACAGTGCACAGAGTTCCCATTTTTCCACATCCTTGCCAACACTTGGTTTTCTAGTCTTTTTGATAATAGCCGTTCTAACAGGAGTGAGGTAATATATCCTCGTGGGTTTGATTTACATTTCCCTGATAATTAGTGATGTTGAACATATTTTCATGTACCTGTTGGCCATCTGTATGTTTTCTTTGGAAAAATGTCTATTCAGATTCTCTTCCCATTTTTAAGTTGTATTTTGTTTTACTATTGAGTTGCATGAGTTCTTTATATATTTTGAATGTTAACCCCTTATCATATATATGATTTGCAAATATTTTCTCCCCTTCAGTATGTTGCTGAAAATGAAAAATTTTCTTGATAATTTCCTTTGCTGTGCAGAAACTTTTTAGTCTGATATATTCCAATTTGTTTATATTTGTTTTTGTTGCCTTTGCTTCTGGTGCCAAATCAAAAAATTATTGCTAAGACCAATGACAAGAATTCCCCCTACAATTTCCTCTGAGAGTTTTAGAGTTTCAAGTCTAACATTTAAGTTTTTTTAAAATAAATATATTTATTGTAATTTTGGCTGCATTGGGTCTTCATTGCTGCGAGTGGAGGCTGCGAGTGGAGGTTATGATTTAGTAAATGAATTCAGTAAAGTTGTAGGATACAAAATCAATGTGCAAAGTTCAGCTGCATTTCTATACACTAACAAATAACTACCAAAATAAAAATTAAGAGCTCTAGGCACATGGGCTCTAGGCACATGGGCTCAGTAGTTGCAGCACACGGTCTCAGTAGTTGCAGCTCATGGGCTTCAGAGCATGGGCACAGTAGTTGTGACGCATTGGGCTTAGTTGCCCTGTGGCATGTGGGATGTTCCTGGACCAGGGATTGAACCTGTGTCCCCTGCATTGGCAAGTGGATTCTTAACCAATGGACCAGCAGGGAAGTCCTACATTTCAGTTTTTAATCTATTTTGCGTTGATCTTCTTGTGAAATAAATGTCCAATTTCATTCTTCTGCATGTAGATATCCAGTTTTTCTTAACACCATTTATTGAAAATACTATTCTTTCTCTACTGTATATTCTTGGTGATGCCTTTTCAAAGATTACTGGAGATATATGTGTGGGTTTATTTCTGGGCTCTCTATTCTCTTTCACTAGACTATGTATTTGTTTTTATGTCAGTACCACAATTTTTTGCTTAATCTATCTTCGTAATATAATCTGAAATTAGGAACTACAATGCCTCCAGCTTTGGTCTTCTTGCTCAAGATTAATGTGGCTATAGGAGGCTTTTGTGATTCTGCAAAACTTTTAGGATTGTTTTTTCTATTTCTGTGAAAAATGCCACTGGGATTTTTATAGAGATTGCATTGAATATGTAGATGGCATTAAGTAGTATGGACATTTTATTCTTCTACTAAATAAATTCTTCCAAACCATGAACACAGAATATCTTTCTATTTATTTGTGTCTTCAGTTTTTTCATCAATATTTTATACCTTTAGTGTATAGATATTTCACCTCCACGGTTAAATTATTTATAATTATTTTGTTGTTTTCGATGTTAGTGTAAGTGGGATTATTTCTTAATTTTTCTTTTGGTAGTTATTTGTTAGTGTATAGAAATGCAGCTGAAATTTGGACATTGATTTTGTGTCCTGCAACTTTACTGAATTCAGTTACTAAATCATAACAGTTTTTGATGAAGCCTTTAGTGTTTTTTATATGTAAGATTATATCATCTATAAACAGAGACAACTTTACTCTTTCCTTTCCAATTTAGATGACTTTTATTTCTTTTTATTATCTAAGTGCCATGGCTAGGACTTCCAGTATTGTGTTGAGTAGAAGTAGAAAAATTGGGCACATTTGTTTTGTTACTGATCTTAGAGGGAAAACTTTCACCTTTTCACAATTGAGTATGGTGTTAGCTACGGGCTTTTTATATATGGCCTTTATTACGTTGAGGTATATTTCTTTTATATTCAATTTCTTGACAGTTTATATCATGAAAGGAAGTTGAATTTTGTCAAATGCTATTTTTTCCATTCTTCTATTGAGATGATCATATAACTTTTATCCTTCATTCCTGTTAGTGTTGTGTACACATTTATTGATTTGTGGAGGTTGAACAATCCTTGCATTTCAGGGATAAACCCCACTTGATCATGATATATGATCCTTTTAATGTGCTGTTGATTTCCATTTGTTAAAATTTGTTTAGGATTTCTGCATCTGTGTTCATCAGAGATATTGGCCTGTAATTTTCTTTTCTTATAGTGTCCTTGCCTGGCTTTGGTATCAGGGTAATGCTCATCTTGTAAAATGAGTTCTAGGTGTTCCCCCCTCTTCCTTCTTCAGTTTTTTAAGGAAGAGTATGAGAAGAATTTATATTAATTATTCTTTAAATGTTTGGTAGAATTCACTAATGAAACCATGTGTTCTTGAGCTTTTCTTTGTTGGGAAGTTTTTGATTACTGATTCAATTTTCTTACTAGTAATCAGTCTGTTCAGATTTTCTATTCCTTCATAGTTCAGTCTTAGTAGGAGCTATGTTTCTAGGAATTTATCCATACCTTTTCATTTCTTTGTATCATCTTAAATTTCCTTCATAAATGTTTTAGAGAATTCAGAGTATAGTTCTTTCACCTCCTTGGTTAAGTTTATTCCTATGCATTTTGTTCTTCTTGATGTGGTTTTAAACGGGATTGTTTCCTTCATTTCCTTTCCTGATGCTTTATTATTAGTATATAGAAGAGCAACAGATTTCAGTATATTAATGTTTCCTGCAACATTTTGTAATAGTTTTTAATGGAGATTTTAGAGTTTTCCATATATAGTATCATGTCATTTGCAAATAGTGACAGTTTTACTTCTTCTCTTCTAATTTGACAGTGACTTTGGTGGGAGAACTCGATCTGAATGAGCATTGGTCATGTCTTCCCCCTGGGTGTGCTTGTAGCTATCATATTTGTGGGTGGTGGAGATAGAGATGGAGGAGCTAGAGCCAGGGCCAGGTGTGAGCTGTGGCTTCTCTTATGCTCAATGGCTGTCACCACCCTATTGGGATTGGAGGTGTGTCTCAAGGTGCTGGAGCAGAAGCTCTGAGGGCTGGATCTGAGCTGGTTCCCTTTCACGTATGTGCTCTCTTCCCTTCCAGCTTGGCACCTTTGCCCCAAAGGGAAGCAGCACTGAAACAAGAGTGTCTGTAACAAGTGCCTGGTGTGGGCTGGGTCGTGTACTGCAACAGTTCCAGCATGCCAGTCAGAGCTCCAGACAGCTCCCGATTCACTGCCTCCAAGATTGCCAGCAATGGTTGCCCTCACCCCATTCAGAAACAATTCCAGGTACAAGCCAGTTCTGTCCCTCCCAAGTGTGCGCTCTCTTCAGCAGCAGGCTTTGCCCTAGTGAGGAGCTGCTCCAGAGCTAGAGGAGCCAAGGTGTGTGCACAGTGCAGGCCAGGATACATGCCAGGATGGTCAGATGAAACTGGCCAGAGCTCTGGGCCATTTCAATCTGCCTCCTCTGCTTTGTTCCCAAGAGGAAGCAATCATGTACATGGTCTTCACTAGAAGAGTCTCATTTTTTATGCCCTCCTATACATCCCACTTTTTTTCATACCACATGAGGGGACTTGCCTTCCCAGGGTTGGATCCCAGGGCCCGGATGCCCTATATGTGGTTCGGATTTCTTACTCCGTAGGGAGGATCTCCAAGCCCCTGATATTTCCCTTTTCTTTTGTGTTTCCTTCTAGGGGTGCAGGTCTCTACATTTTTTCTTTTCCTTCGTTCCTACCTGACTTCATGTGAATCTTCCTTTGTACTCTTGGTTGTAGAAGAGTCTTTCTGCCCATGTCCAGTTTGTTTTCAGTGAAAATCACTCTGCATGTAGATGTATTTTTGATGTGTTCAGGGCGGGAGGTGAGCTCAGCATCCTCCTACTTCACCATCTTGATCTCTTCCCTCTTTGTTCTTTACATAGGCACTAACTGCTATAAATTTCCCTCTTAGAATTTCATTTGCTTCATCCCATAAGTTTTTCTGATAAATTTCCATTCTGTTGTTTCAAAATATTTTTTTTTTACCTTTTGATTTCTTCTTCAACTCATTGGTTTTTCAGGGGCATGCTGTTTAATTTAACATATTTGTAAATTTTCTAATTTTTATCCTTTTACTGATTTCTACTTTTATTGTTTTCTTACCACCAAGAGATGTGAGAAAACTCCCCCTCTGCTTTACAAATTTTCAATCTTGGCTTTTGACTTCCGACTTTGTGCAGCTTCAAGTTTTACTAAATATACAACAGTGTACACCAGCTACATGCTTGAGACGCCTAGTTTTTCTTTGTTTTCTTTTGTTTTTTTAAAAATCTTTATTGGAGTATAATTGCTTTACAACAGTGTGTTACTTTCTGCTGTATAACAAAGTGAATCAGCTATACATACACATATATCCCCATATCTCCTCCCTCTTGCATCTTCCTCCTACCCTCCCTATCCCACCCCTCTAGGTGGTCACAAAGCACCAAGCTGATCTCCCTGTTCTATGCGACAGCTTCCCACTAGTTATCTATTTTACATTTGGTAGTGTATATATGTCCATGCCACTCTCACTTTGTCCCAGCTTATCCTTCCCTCTCCCCATATCCTCAAGTCCATTCTCTAGTAGGTCTGCGCCTTTATTCCCATCTTGCCCTTAGGTTCTTCATGACCATTTTTTTTTTCCTCTTAGATTCCATATATATGTGTTAGCATACGGTATTTGTTTTTCTCTTTCTGACTTACTTTACTCTGTATGACAGACTCTAGGTCCATCCATCTCACTACAAATAACTCAATTTCATTTCAATTTTGTTTCATTTTATGGCCGAGTAATATTCCATTGTGTATATGAGCCAGATCTTCTTTATCCATTCATCTGTTGATGGACACATAGGTTACTTCCATGTGCTTGCTATTGTAAAGAGAGCTGCAATGAACATTGTGGTACATGACTCTTTTTGAATTATGGTTTTCTCAGGGTATATGCCCAGTAGTAGGATTGCTGGGTCGTATGGTAGTTCTACTTTTAGTTTTTTAAGAAACCTCCATACTGTTCTCCATAGTGGCTGTATTAATTTACATTCCCACCAATAGTGCAAGAGGGTTCCCTTTTCTCCACACCCTTTCCAGCATTTATTGTCTGTAGATTTTTTAATGATGGCCATTCTGACTGGTGTGAGATGATATTTCATTTTAGTTTTGATTTTCATTTCTCTAATGATTAAGGTTGTTGAGCATTCTTTCATGTGTTTGTTGGCAATCTGTATATCTTCTTTGGAGAAATGTCTATTTACGTCTTCTGCCCATTTTTGGATTGGTTGTTAGTTTTTTTGATATTGAGCTGCATGAGCTGCTTGTAAATTTAGGAGATTAATCCTTTGTCAGTTACTTCATTTGCAAAAATTTTCTCCCATTCTGAGGGTTGTCTTTTGGTCTTGCTTATGGTTTCCTTTGCTGTGCAAAAATCTTTGAAGTTTCATGAGGTCCCATTTGTTTATTTTTGTTTTTATTTCCATTTCTCTAAGAGGTGGGTCAAAAAGGATCTTGCTGTGATTTATGTCATGGGGTGTTCTTCCTATGTTTTCCTCTAAGAGTTTAATAGTGTCCGGCCTTACATTTAGGTCTTTAATCCATTTTGAGTTTATTTTTATGTATGGTGTTAGGGAGTGTTCTAATTTCATTCTTTTATATGTAGCTGTCCAGTTTTCCCAGCACTACTTATTGAAGAGACTGTCTTTTCTCCACTGTATATTCTTGGCTCCTTTATCAAAGAGAAGTTGACCATATGTATGTGGGTTTATTGCTCGGCTTTCTTTCCTGTTCCACTGATCTATATTTCTGTTTTTGTGCCAGTATCATACTATCTTGATTACTTTAGCTTTTTAGTATAGTCTGAAACCAGGGAGATTGATTCCTCTAGCTCCGTTTTTCTTTCTCTAGATTGCTTTGGCTATTCGGAGTCTTTGTGTTTCCATACAAATTGTGAGATTTTTTGTTCTAGTCCTGTGAAAAATGCCAGTGGTAGTTTGATAGGTATTTCATTGAATCTGTAGATTGCCTTGGGTATTATAGTCATTTTCACAATGCTGATTCTTCCAATCCAAGAACATGGTATATATCTACATCTATTTGTATCATCTTTAATTTCTTTCATCAGTGTCTTATAATTTGCTGCATACAGGTCTACTGTCTCCTTAGGTAGGTTTATTCCTAGGTATTTTATTCTTTTTGTTGCAGTGGTAAATGGGAGTGTTTTCTCCATTTCACTTTCAGATTAGTCATCATTAGTGTATAAAAAGGCAAGAGATTTCTGTGCATTAATTTTGTATCCTGCGACTTTACCAAATTCATTGATTAGCACTAGTAGTTTTCTGGTAGCATCTTTAGGATTCCCTATGTATAGTATCATGTCATCTGCAAACAGTGACAGCTTCTTCTTTTCAGATTTGGATTCCTTTTATTTCTTTTACTTCTCTGATTGCTGTGGCTAAACCTTCCAAAACAATGTTGAATAATAGTGGTGAGAGTGGGCAACGTTGTCTTTTTCCTGATCTTAGTGGAAATGGTTTCAGTTTTTCATCATTGAGGATGATGTTGGCTGTGGGTTTGTCATATATGGCCTTTATTATGTTGAGGTAATTTCCCTCTATGCCTACTTTCTGTAGGGTTTTTATCATAAATGCGTGTTGAATATTGTCGAAAGCTTTCTCTGCATCTATTGAGATGATCATATGGTTTTTATTCTTCAATTTGTTAATATGGTTTATCACATTGATTGACTTGCATATATAGAAGAATCCTTAAATTCCTGGGATAAACCTCACTTGATCATGGTGTATGATCCTTTTAATGTGCTGTTGGATTCTGTTTGCCAGTATTTTATTGAGGATTTTTGCATCTATGTTCAACAGTGATATTGACCTGTAGTTTTCTTTCTTTGTGACATCTTTGTCTGGTTTTGGTATAAGGGTGATGGTGGCCTCGTAGAATGAGCTTGGTAGTGTTCCTCCCTCTGCTATATTTTGGAAGAGTTTGAGAAGGATAGGGGTTAGCTCTTCTCTAAATGTTTGATAGAATTCGCCTGTGAAGCCATCTGGTTCTGGACTTTTGTTTGTTGGAAGATTTTTAATCACAGTTTCCATTTCAGTGCTTGTGATTGGTCTGTTCATATTTTCTATTTCTTCCTGGTTCAGTCTTGGAAGGTTGTACTTTTCTAAGAATTTGTCCATTTCTTCCAGGTTGTCCATTTTATTGGCATATAGTTGCTTGTAGCAATCTCTCATGATCCTATGTATTTCTGCAGTGTCAGTTGTTACTACTTTTTCATTTCTAATTTTATTGATTTGAATCTTCTCCCTTTTTTTCTTGATAAATCTGTCTAATGGCTTATCAATTTTGTTTATCTTCTCAAAGAACCAGCTTTTAGTTTTATTGATCTTTGTTATCATTTCCTTCATTTCTTTTTCATTTATTTCTGATCTGACCTTTATGATTTCTTTCCTTCTGCTAACTTTGGGGTTTTTTTGTTTGTTTGTTTGTTTTTGCGGTAAGCGGGCATCTCACTGTTGTGGCCTCTCCTGCTGCAGAGCACAGGCTCCGGACACACAGACTCAGCGGCCATGGCTCACGGGCCCAGCCGCTCCATGGCATGTGGGATCTTCACATACCGGGGCATGAACCCATGTCCCCTGCATCGGCAGGTGGACTCTCAAACACTGCGCCACCAGGGAAGCCCACTTTGGGGGTTTTTTGTTCTTATTTCTCTAATTGCTTTAGGTGTAAGGTTAAGTTGTTTATTTGAGATGTTTCTTGTTTCTTAAGGTAGGATTTTATTGCTATAAACTTCCCTCTTAGAACTGCTTTTGCTGCATCACATAGGTTTTGGGTAATTATGTTTTCACTGTCATTTGTTTGTAGGTATTTTTTGATTTCCACTTTGATTTCTTCAGTGATCTCTTGGTTACTAAGTAGTGTATTGTTTAGCTTCCATGTGTTTGTATGTTTTACAGATTTTTTCCTGTAATTGATATCTAGTCTCATAGCGTTGTGTTCCAAAAAGATACTGGATATGATTTCAATTTTCTTAAATTTACCAAGGCTTGATTTGTGACCCAAGATATGATCTATCCTGGAGAATGTTCCATGAGCACTTGAGAAGAAAATGCATTCTGTTGTTTTTCGATGGAATGTCCTATAAATATCAATTAAGCCCATCTTGTTTAATGTATCATTTAAAGCTTGTGTTTCCTTACTTATTTTCATTTTGGATGATCTGTCCGTTGGTGAAAGTGGGGTGTTAAAGTCCCCTACTATGATTGTGTTATTGTCGATTTCCCCTTTTATGGATGTTAGTATTTGCCTTATGTATTGAGGTGCTCCTTTTATGGGTGCATAAATATTTACAATTGTTATATCTTCTTGGATTGATCCCTTCATCACTATGTAGTGTTCTTCTTTGTCTCTTGTAATAGTCTTTGTTTTAAAGTCTATTTTGTCTGATATGAGAGTTGCTCCTCCCGTTTTTTTTTTTTTTTTTTTTTTGCGGTGCGCGGGCATCTCACTGTTGTGGCCTCTCCCGTTGCAGAGCACAGGCTCCGGACGTGCAGGCTCAGTGGCCATGGCTCACAGGCCTAGCCGCTCTGCAGCATGTGGGATCTTCGCGGACCGGGGCACGAATCCGTGTCCCCTGCATCGGCAGATGGACTCTCAACTACTGTGCCACCAGGGAAGCCCTAGCTTTCTTTTGATTTCCATTTGCATGGAATATCTTTTCCATCCCCTCACTTTCAGTCTGTATGTGTCCCTAGGTCTGAAGTGGGTCTCTTGTAGACAGCACATATATGGGTCTTGTTTTGGTATCCATTCAGCCAGTCTATGTATTTTGGTTGGAGCATTTAATCCATTTACATTTAAGGTGATTATCGATATGTATGTGCCTATTACCATTTTCTTAATTGTTTTGGGTTTGTTATTGTAGGTCTTTTCCTTCTTTTGTGTTTCCTGCCTAGAGAAGTTCCTTTAGCATTTGTTGTAAAGCTGGTTTGGTGGTGCTGAATTCTCTTAGCTTTTGCTTGTCTGTAAAGGTTTTAATTTCTCCATCAAATCTGAATGAGAATCTTGCTGGGTAGAGTAATCTTCGTTGTAGGTTTTTCCCCTTCATCACTTCAAATGTGTCCTGCCACTCCCTTCTGACTTGGAGAGTTTCTGGTGAAAGATCAGCTCTTAACCTTATGGGGATTCCCTTGTATGTTATTTGTTGTTTTTCCCTTGCTGCTTTTAATAGTTTTTCTTTGTATTTAAGTTTTGATAGTTTGATTATTATGTGTCTTGGCGTGTTTCTCCTTGGATTTATCCTGTATGGGACTCTCTGTGCTTCCTGGACTGGATTAACTATTTCCTTTCCCATATTAGGGAAGTTTTCAACTATAATCTCTTCAAATATTTTCTCAGATCCCTTTCTTTTTCTCTTATTCTTCTGGGACCCCTATAGTTTGAATATTGGTGAGTTTAATGCTGTCCCTGAGGTCTCTGAGACTGTACTCAATTATTTCCCTTTTCTTTCTTTATTCTGCTCTGCCGTAGTTATTTCCACTATTTTATCTTCCAGGTCACTTATCCGTTCTTCAGCCTCAGTTATTCTGCTATTGATTCCTTTTAGAGAATTTTTAATTTCATTTATTGTCTTGTTCATCAGTGTTTGTTTACTCTTTGGTTCTTCTAGGCCCTTGATAAGTGTTTCTTGTATTTTCTCCATTCTATTTCCAAGAGTTTTGGTCATCTTTACTATCATTATTTTGAATTCTTTTATAGGGAGACTGCCTATTTCCTCTTCATTTGTTAGGTCTGATGAGCTTTTACCTCTCTCCTTCATCTTCCGTGTGTTTTTCTGTCTTCTCATTTTGCTTATCTTACTGTATTTGGGGTCTCCTTTTTGCAGGCTGCAGGGCTCGTAATTCCTGTTGTTTAGGTGCCTGCCCCCAGTGGCTAAGGCTGGTTCAGTGGGTTGTGTAGGCTTCCTGGTGGAGGGGACTAGTTCCTGTGTGCTGGTGGATGAGGCTGGATCTTGTCTGGTAGGCAGGTCCACGTCTGGTGGTGTGTTTTACGGTTTCTGTGGCCTTATTATGATTTTAGGCAGCCTCTCTGCTAATGGGTGGGGTTGTGTTCCTGTCTTGCTAGTTGTTTGGCATAGGGTGTCCAGCCCTGGAGCTTGCTGGTTGTTGAGTGGAGCTGGGTCTTGGCATTGAGATGGAGATCTCTGGGAGATTTTTGTTGTTTGATATTATGTGGAGCTGGGAGGTCTCTTGTGGACCAATGTCCTGAACCTGGGTCTCCCACCTCAGAGGCGCAGCCCTGACTCCTGGCTGGAGCACCAAGAGCCTTTTATTCACACAGCTCAGAATAAAAGGGAGGAAAAAGAAAGAAAGAAAGAAAAGAAAGAAAGAAAGAAAGAAAGAAAGAAAGAAAGAAAGGAGATAAAATAAAATAAAATAAAGTTATTAAAGTAAAAAATAGTTATTAATTTAAAAAAAATTTAAAAAAAAAGAAAGAAGAAAGCAACCAAACCAAAAAGCAAATCAACAAATGATAACAAGTGCCAAAAACTATACTAAGAAAACCCCAAAAACGGACAGAGAGAACCCTAGGACAAATGGTCAAAACAAAGCTGTACAGAAAAAAATCACACAGAGAAGCATACACATACACACTCACAAAAAAAAAAGGGAAAAAAAAAATATATATCATTGCTCCAAAATCCACCTCATCAATTTGGGATGACTCCTTGTCTATTCAGGTATTCCACAGATGCAGGTACATCAAGTTGATTGTGGAGATTTAATCCGCTGCTCCTGAGACTGCTGGGAGAGATTTCCCTTTCTCTTCTTTGTTCACACAGCTCCCGGGGCTCAGCTTTGGATTTGGCCCCGCCTCTGCGTGTAGGTCGCCGGAGGGCGTCTGTTCTTCGCTCAGACAGGAGGGGGTCAAAGGAGCCGCTGATTCGGGGGCTCTGGCTCACTCAGGCCGGGGGGAGGGAGGGGCACGGTGTGTGGGGCGAGCCTGCGTCGGCAGAGGCCGGCGTGACGTCGCACCAGCCCAAGGCGCGCCGTGCGTTCTCCCAGGTAAGCTGTCCCTGGATCCTGGGACCCTGGCAGTGGCGGGCTGCACAGGCGTGGACAGTGACCTGTACTTGCACACAGGCTTCTTGGTGGCGCAGCAGCAGCCTTAGCGTCTCATGCCCGTCTCTGGTGTCTGTGCTGATAGCCACAGCTCGTGCCCTTCTCTGGAGCTCATTTAGACGGTGCTCTGAAACCCCTCTCCTCGCGCACCCCAAAACAATGGTCACTTGCCTCTTCGGCAGGTCCAGACTTTTCCCCGGACTCCCTCCCGGCTAGCCGTGGCGCACTAACCCCTGCAGGCTGTGTTCACGCCGCCAGCCCCAGTCCTCTTCCCTGCGCTCCGACTGAAGCCCGAGCCTCAGCTCGCAGCCCCGCCCGCCCCGCCGGGTGAGCAGACAAGCCTCTCGGGCTGGTGAGTGCCGGTCGGCACGGATCCTCTGTGCGGGAATCTCTCTGCTTTGCCCTCCGCACCCCTGTTGCTGTGCTGTCCTCCGCGGCTCCGAAGCTCCCCGCTCCGCCACCCGCAGTCTCCGCCTGCGAAGGGGCTCCTAGTGTGTGGAAACCTTTCCTCCTTCACGGCTCCCTCCCACTGGTGCAGGTCCCGTCCCTATTCTTTGTCTCTGCTTTTTCTTTTTTCTCTTGCCCTACCCAGGTACGTGGGGAGTTTCTTGCCTTTTGGGAGGTCTGGGGTCTTCTGCCAGTGTTCTGTAGGAGTTGTTCCACGTGTAGGTATATTTCTGATGTATTTGTGGGGAGGAAGGTGATCTCCACATCTTACTCTTCCGCCATCTTGAAGCTCCTCCAAGACTTCTGGTTTTGTTACAACCATCCTCATGACTCACAAATGTGTGTTGGTTTCCGCATACCTCACAGCAACCTGCTCCCAGGGGCCAAGCCTTGATTCTCAGAGTCTAGCTACAGCCAGAGTCTGCAAGTAACCCAAGAGGAAAACTGGATGCAGTTGTCAGCTGACTATCTGCCACCCACCCGCTCCATCCAGTACTTTTACATTTTTCTTGCTCTGTTCACAGGGGCCTCTTCTCATGGGGGGTCTTTTTCTCTTCAGAATGAAAAGACTCCTGTAGTTTCTGCTTTGCTTTTCAGAAGTTTTGCCTTAGCTTTTTATCTTCCATCTTGAACAACTTCAACTCTGACAAATATTTTGAAGGGGAAAACTGCCTTTGTGTGGAGACCCATCAAGCCTCTAATTTTATCACTCTGGCACTGTGGGAGCACAAAAGTTTTACCGGTTTCCTTATTCCCCATCTAAAGTGCTCTACCAGGGGTTTAATTTAAATTCTCAGAGAACATCTTTGCTCCATGTTGGCACATGCTCCCTCTCTGAATTTTTAGTTCCCCTCGTCTTCAGTTCTTCCACAGCTCTCAGGTAGCTTTAAACACACGTATTTCACCCAGGCTTTAATTGTTGTCTGTTGTGAGTGTTGGTCAGCCACAAACTACTTCATATAACTTAGCAGTAGAATTTTTCTTTATTGGACTTTTATCTCCTCTGAGGAAGAAACAAGAAAACAAATTATCTGCTCCCAAAGTACAATAATGAGACAGGCATAAGATAACATCTAAAGCCATTCACATTTTAAAAAGGAAGAAATTAGAATGAAAAAATGAGTCATATTCCTAAGAAATCTCAGAATCCACTGGGGAGAACTCCATTAGGCTTTCAGGCATGGGAATAATACTCTGAGGCCCACTTTTCTATCTGTTGGGCCCATGGCTCTGTCCACTGGGTCTGTAGCTCTACCTTCAGGTTATCTTTCCTTTTTCAAGAAGAGCAATATTTTTTTGCCCGCTGAGTAGTTTTATCAGCCCGTTTCCTGCCTGTAGAATTTGGGAGGTTAACAGCCTTTTTCAATTTTGTCCTTTCTTGATCCTTTTCAGTCTAGCTTGGCACTGTTTCTGCTGATATATCTTCTCAAGAATCTTGTAGATCTCCCATGTATATTGCAGGGATTTACTCATTAGACAAAGTGATTCTCCTCAGATATTTCCTGAGTAATCTCATCTTTACTCATTGATTCTTCTTAGATAACTGAGGAGGTTCATGGGTCACACGTCTAATCTCTTCATGGAGTCTTCTGTAAGAATGAATATTCTGATCTTTTGACCCTTTTGAAGTCCTGGTAAAAGGTTTCACAGTCTTAGGGTTCTCTTCAGAGGACACTTTCCTAACAATGAATCTCGTAATGTTAACATGTTTTGCAATCTGGATAGGCTGAAGATCCCCCAAATTGTTAAATTCATATTGCTTTTTGCTTAACAGTTTTCCCCTCAATTTATTTCTTTTCTCTCACATTATATTACAAGCAACAAGGAGAAAGTGGGCTGGACCTTCAATACTTTGCTTGTAACTCTTCTCAGCTAAATATACATGTTCATCCATTACAAGTTTTGCTTTCTGTATAACTGTAAGACATAATTTAACTAAACGTTCTGTCCCTATGTAACAAGGGCCCCCTTCCAGATAGTTTTAAATAACATGTTCATTTCCTTCGGAGCCTTTACCAGCACACTTTTAAAGTTTGTATTTCTGACAACAGACTGTTCATGATGATTTGAGTATTCACTAAGATGATATAGGATTTCTCTACATGCTCCTTACTTCATTCTGAACCTTCACCAGCAATTCCAAGTTCCTTTAACCATATTTCTACCAACAGTGTGTTCAAGGCAATCTAGAGATTTTCTGTTATGTTCCTCAAAATTCTCCCAGCTTCTACCCAAAACCCAATTTCAAAGCTATTCTACACATTTAAGTGTTTGCTCCAGCAGTGCCTCACTCTCAGTACCAAAATCTGTATTATTTATTTCTCTTGTAACAAATTACCACAAATTAAACAATACAAGGCTTAGAACAATACAAATTAATTATCTGGAGGTCACAAGTGCAAAACAGTTTGGCAGGGCCACAGTCCTTTTGGAGACTCTAGAGAAGAATCTCCTTGTCTTTTCCAGCTTCTAGAGGCTGCCTGAATTCCTTGGCTTGTGGTGCAACCCTCCATCCTCAAAGCCAGAACATAGTACTTTTCTAGCTCTGACCCTCTGTTCCATCGTAACACCTTTTCTGACTCTAATCCTCCTGCCTCCTTAATCGCAAGGACTCTTGTGATTACACTGTATCCATCAGGATGATACAGGATAATCTTCCCTTCTCAAAATCCTTAGCAGAGTCATATTTGCCTTTTGACATGTGAGGTAACATATTCAGTTTGTCAAGGTTAGAAGGTTGATGTCTTTGGGAGGCCTCTGCTCTGATTAACACATGCACCTGATTTGGGGGCATAAATGAGTCCCTGAGTCCTACAGGATTTTGAATTTTTAAATTTAAGACTTTCTTTTTCCCCCTTAAGCTATTGTTTATTTCTGAGATGGTAAATCCCAGACTGACCATTTTTCTTAGTCTTCCTTCCTTCCTTTAGGCAGAAAAGGCAGAATGCCTTAGATTCTTGAAGAACCATGGAGTACAATGGGAATGGGAATTGGACACAACTCTTGATACCTCCACTGTAATTCTATTTTTTTTTTCATGCTGTAATCTCCTAATCTTCTCTCCAAACGTCCATTCTTTACCATATATAAAGAGAAGTAGAAGTACTTCTCCAGGACAGTGTTAATTAAACTAACAGAATCATAGAGCAGAGGACTTCTGTTTCGTATTAAACAAAATGAAAAGAAAGAATGCTTTCATCAAAAGGTGACATCTGGGGTAGAGTATCTGAGGAGAATAAACCTGAAGGGCAACAAAACCTCATTACCTAGCTTTTTCTGATAACATACTTAAACAACCTTATGTCTGAAGCATAACTTTGAAAGTTGATGTTTCTACTGATTTGCAGTACTACTGGTTAACAGACTCATACTTTTGCTTATGCTTTAGCATGCACAGCTGGTTAAGATGCAATGAGGTTCTTACAATTAATCTAACAATTATATCTGTAATTCTCCTTTTTAGTGTAAAAGTCACTCTCTGGAAGAATTTTCTTTTTCTTCTTTTAGTAAAACAAGCTCTGTTGTGCAAAAGTGAAAATAAAAATTTGACACCTTTGCATAATCAAATAATCTAAAAAGATTGCTTTAGAATGCCTTTGGGGGAAATCAACTGTGTAAGACTGTATAGAAAAGACATATTTTAAGCCTGCTAGAGATTGTTGAATTTGGCACAAAGACAGAGAAATGTAAAGTCGGTGGTTTATTATCCTGTAATCCTTGGAGCTCTGAGGATTTCATGGAAGGGCCCCAGAGACTACTGCAAAGTGTAAAAGGGCCAAAGAGGCAAGTCTTCAGCCAGAGTGCTCGGTTTTATCTGATTTATGTGTTGGTTCTGGATACCTTTTGATTGAACAAAGGCTTTTATTCGGCTAAACAATTGGATATGAATTGCATCAAATAACATGACCTAAATCCTGGTCAGTAAGAAGCGGGGCCAGGACTAAATCCTAGTCATTTCATTCTTTCACTTAAGTCCCTTCAGTGGCTCCCTGTCAACTTCAAGATAAAATATATACTCTTTCACCATGGTATTCATATTCTTACTGACCTGACTCTTGTCAGACTGCTTTGCAGTCTCCTTAATCCCTTAAAGACTCTCCACAAGTTATGTTTTATACCTAGAGTGTCCTAATACCTGGCAATGTTCATAATCTTTGAGATTCTTTACTTCCTACTTCCTTGATTACCACAGTAAGGTTCAGGGCCCTCTTCTATACTCCCATAGAATGCTTTACATACTCTATTATGGGGCTTAAATAATGTATTTCAATTGTTGGTTTGTTTTTCTCACGCAACTAAACTGTTCATAATATGCTTTCTAAAGATTTCATCTCTGGATGTCTAGTGCCTGGCATAGGTATTGGGCCACTTTGATGATTAAATAGGCAAATCTCAATATATTTCTTTCTCCTCTATACAATGCTATGCAGAAATATTCCTGGGGCATGAGGAATTAGGATGGTTACCTGAGCCAGCACTTAGAGATACTCTGCATCACTGGCAGCTGGATTCAGGAGGAATACCAGGGAGGAAAGAAATGATTCTTTCCTGGCATTAAATAGACTCTATAAAGATACTTATTTAATTAATTAAATAATTAAGCTCATATCTGTTAAGTATCTTCTATATAGCCCCGGGCACTATTCTCAGTGAAATACTGTGGATACAGCAGTGAAACATAGAGACAAAATATTTACCTTGAAGCTTCCATTCCAGCGAGGGTGAGATAGGTAATCAGCAATTACATAAAATGTCAGGGAGTAATAAAACTTCTGAAGGAAATTAAAGCAGGGTGAGGGAAATAGAGAGTAAATGAGAAAGGAAATTGCTCTTTTATAGAGCAATATTAAAAAAAAAAAAAGGCCTCCCAAAAAAGTGAGGGGTGAAAACTGAATAAGTTCAGAGGAAAGTAAGATTGAGCCATACTGGTATTTGTGGGAAGATGCTTCAGGCAGGAGGAGGTCAAATTCAAAGGCCCTGAGGCAGAAGCATCCTTCTTGTGTTGAAGAAGAGGAAGGAAACAGTGTCAGTGTGGCTGCAACATAGTAGAGAAATGAAGCAGGGAGGAGATGAGGTCTGAAAGGCCACAGAATTGATCTGATAATTCAGCGTAAGAATTTTAGTTCTTATTCTGGGTGTGGTGGAAAAATCATTGTATCATTTTGTCTAGAGTTTTGATCTCATCTGATCTGAGTGTTTAGGGGATCTCTGTATGAGAGTAGAATACAGGGAAGCAGAGGTAAGAGGCTATTGAAATAATGCAGGTAAGAGATGTTGGTGATCTAAATCAGAGTAGGAGTCATGGAGGCAGTGAGAAGTGGCTGAATTCTAAATACATTTAGAAGGTATAGCTGACTTGAGGTTGGATTGTATGTAGAGTATGAGAGAAGGGAGGAGACAAGTATGACCCTTGACCAATTGGAAGAATTAGTCATAATTTCCAATACTAAAGTAAGGAAGAGTTTTAGAGGAGCAGATTTGGGGAGGAAATCAAGATATTCTAGATATGCTGTTTGAGATGAGTATTAGAAATCCAAGTGGAGATGTGAAAAATGCAGTTCAATATTTAACACTTGGATTTAGAGGCACATTCGGGCAGGAGCGATAAAGTTGGAAGTCATCAGAGTATAGACAGCATTTACTGCCATGACTGGATGAGATCATTCTAAGAGTAAGTGTCAAAAGAAGTTCCAAGGCCTGAGCCCTGGAGGCACTTTATTGTTTAGCAGTCAGGAAGATGAAGACAAATCAGCAAAAGAGATTGAGAAGAGGCCAGTGGGAAAAACCAGAAACAGTAATGTCCCAGATGGCAAATGAAATACATTTTCTAGAAGGAGGAAGTTGATCAACCATGTTAAAAGTTATTACATCACATAAAATGAGAACTGAGAATTATTCATTAGGTTTGGCAACTTGAGGTTAATTGGTGAGATAGTAGGGACAAAAGCTTCACTAGAGTGGATTCAAGAGAGAGTTGAAAATAAATTAGATCCTGAGAAGTTTTTCTATAAAATGTGGTGACTTGAGGGGAACATGGGGTAAAGGGATTTATTTATTTATTTTTTTGTAATTTAAATTAAGAGATACTGTAGCAGATATTTAACTCAGTCTACAGATCCTAATAGGCTGCTGGCTGAAGTCTTTGGAACTGATAACTGGATCTTTGAGGACATAAGATACTGGATAGCTTTCTAAAGATGCCAACCATTGGCACATGTAAACAACATGCCAAGCTGGACCAACAGCAGCTGTAGGTGGTACTGAGGCAGAGTCCTCAGTACCTGCCACTTTTCAAGAATACCGTCAAGCAGGTAATCAGTTTCAATCAATGTCAACAAACACTGGGTCATAAATTAAATCCCACAGACCTTAAATACAACACACTGGCAGTCTTTGTAGGATTACCTGATATCTTTAGTATTTCTGTTTTTAATGGAAGATTTAAAAGATGATAGTTTGCTTTTTAAAATCAAACGTAGTGTCCAAAAACCTTTTTGAAAAGAAAAGTGTGAAGATTCAACCCTTCCTCTTGGTGAACAGCACCCAGAGAGAGCCTCCTCATTTTAAATGTAGAAAATGGTCAACTCCTGATGTGTCCCTTTGGGCAAATTTTAATTGTGGTCTCAGAGACTTCTTTTTTCAGTTTATTTTTTATTGAGGTAACATTGGTTGATAACATTGTACAAGTTTCACGAGTACAACATTATATTTCTACTTCTGTGTACACTATAGTGTGCTCACCACGAAGAATTTAGTTTCCATCCATCATCATAGAGTTGATCCCCTTTACCCATTTTGCCTTCCCCCTCTGGTAATCACTACTCTGTCCTCTGTTCCTAAGGGTTTGTTTTTGTTTGGTTTGGTTTGTTCTTTTATTTTGTTTGTTTTTTTGTTTGTTTATTCTACTTGTGAGTTAAATCATAAGGTCTTTCTCCATCTGAATTATTTCACTTAGCATAATACCCTTCAGGTCCATCCATGTTGTCACAAAGGGCAATATTTCTTTTTTTTAATGGCTGGGAAGTATTTTGTTTTGTGTGTGTGTGTGTGTGTGTGTGTGTGTGTACCACATTTTCTTTCTCCATTTATCTGTTAATGGGCACTTAGAAGGTTTCCATATCTTGGTTATTGTAAATAATGCTGAGATAAACATAGAAGATTGGAGTTCCCTGGTGGCACAGTGGTTGAGAGTCCACCTGCCAATGCAGGGGACACGGGTTCGTGCCCCGGTCCGGGAGGATCCCACATGCTGCAGAGCAGCTGGGCCCGTGAGCCATAGCCGCTGGGCCTGTGTGTCCGGAGCCTGTGCTCCGCAACGGGAGAGGCCACAACAGTGAGAGGCCCACGTACAGCAAAAAAAAAAAAAAAACATAAACAAAACAAAACATAGAAGATCATGTATCTTTTTGAATTAGTGTTTTCGTATTTTTAGGACAAATACCCAGAAATGGGATAGGTGGATCATATGGTAGATCTTTTCTTATTTTTTGAGGAATCTCTGTACCATCTCTGTCCCATAGTGACTGCACCAATTGACACGTCCAACAACAGTGCATGAGGGTTCCTTTTTCTCCACATCCTCACTAATACTTAGTATTCTTTGCCTTTTTGATAACAGCCATTTAGATATGTGTAAAGTGATATATCACTGTGATTCTGATTTGATTTCCTAATAATTAGTGATTTTGAGCATGCTTTCATGTGCCTGTTGGCCATTTGCATATCTTCTTTGGAAAAATTTAGATTTTAGATTTAGATTTAAGGTTAGATTAAGATTTAGATTTAATCTAACCCTATTTAGACTCTCTGCCCATTTTTTAATTGTTTTTTTTGTGTTTTTATTGTTGAACTGTATGAGTTCTTCATATACTTTGGATATTAAACACTTATTGGATATAACATTTGCAAATATCTTCTCCCATTCAGTAGGTTGTCTTTTCATTTTGCTGACAGTTTCCTTTGTTGTGCAGAAGCTTTTTAATTTGATGTACTCCCATTTGTTTATTTTTGCTTTTGTTTCCCTTACCTGAGGAGACAGATCTGAACGACATTGCTAAGACCAAAGTCAAAGAACATACTACCTATGTTTTCTTCTAGGAGTTTTATGGCTTCAGGTCTTACATTTAAGTCTTAAATACATTTGGAGTTGATTTTTGTGTATGGTGTGAGATAGTTGTCTGATTTGCTTTTTTTTCTTCTTTTCCTTTCTTTCCTTTCCTTTTCTTATGTGGCAGTCCAGTTTTCTCAGCACCATTTACTGAAGAGACTATCCTTTCTCCATTGTATGTTCTTTGCTTCTTTGTCATAAATTAATTGTCCATATATGCATGAGTTTATTTCTGGGCTCTCTATTCTGTTCCATAGATCTACGTATCTGTTTTTCTGCCAATACCATGCTGTTTTGATTACTATGGCTTTTAATTAATTTATTTATTTATGGCTGGTTGGGCCTTCATTGCTGTGCATGGGCTTTCTCTAGTTGTGGTGAGTGGGGGCTGCTCTTCATTACTGTGCATGGATTTCTCATTGCAGTGGCTTTTCTTGTTGTGGAGCACAGGCTCTAGGTGCAAAGGCATCAGTAGTTGTGGTACGTGGGCTTAGTTGCTCATGTGGGATCTTCCCAGACCAGGGCTCGAACCCATGTCCCCTGCTTTGGCAGGTGGATTCTTAACCACTGTACCACCAGGGAAGCCCTTAATGTATTGTTCTACTCAGTTTGCTAACATTTTGTTGAAAATTTTGGGGTCTACGTTAATTAGAGATATTGGCCTGTAATTTTCTTTTTTTGTGTTGTCTTTGTCTGGTTTTAGTATTAGGGTGATGTTGGCCTTGTAAAATGAGTTAGGAAGCATTCTCTCCTCTTCAATGTTTTTGGAAGAGTTTGAGAAGAACAGGTATTAAATTTTATTTGAATGTTTGGTAGAATTCACCTATGAAGCTGTCTTGTCCTGGACTTTTTTGGAGGGGGGAGGCTTTTGTTTACCGTTTCAACCTCTGTACCAGTGATTGGTTTATTCAGATTTTTAAAATTTCTTCATGATTCAGTCTTGGAAGGTTTTATGATTCTAAGAATCTGTCGATTTCTTCCAGGTTATCCAAATAGTTGGCATATAACTGTTCATAACATTCTCTTATAATCCTTTGTATTTCTGTGGTACCCATTGTTATTTCTCTTCTTTTGTTTCTGATTTTATCAGAAACATGTCTCTTTTTTCTGAGTCTAGTGAAAGGTTTATGAACTTTGTTTGTCTTTTCAAAGAACCAGCTTTTAGTTCCATTGACCTTTTCTATTTGTCTTTTAGTTTCTATTTTATTTACGTCTACTCTGATCTTTATTATTTCCTTCTTTCTGCTAACTGTAGGCTTCATTTGTTCTTTTTCTACTTCTTTTAGATGTAAGGTTAGGTTGTTTATTTGAAATTTTTCTTTTTTTCTTGAGTTGGGGCTGTATAACTATAATCTTCCTTCTTAGTAAATCTTTTGCTGAATCCCACAGATTTTGGCATGTCGTATTTTCACTTTCATTTGTCTTCAGGTAAGTTATGATCTCTCCTTTGATTTCTTCACTGACCTAATAGTTGTTCATTAGCATGTTGTTCAGTCCCCACATTTTTGTGATTCTTCAGCTTTCTTCAAATAGTTTATTTCTAGTTTCATACCACTGTGACCAGAAAAGATGCTTGATATGATTTCAATCTTCTAAAATTTATTGGGACTTGTTTTTTTCCCAACAGATGGTCTATCCTTGAGAAAATTCCATGTGCACTTGAGAGGAATGTGTATCCTGTTGCATTTGGATGGAATGTTCTGTACAAATCTATCAAATCCTTCTTGTCTAAGATTTTATTTAAGGCCACTCTTT
>NW_006786129.1:998959-999700 GCF_000442215.2 Lipotes vexillifer
CTTTCTGTCTAATGACCTCTCTGTTAATGTAAATGAGGTGTTAAATTCCCCTACTATTATTTTGTTGTTGTAAATTTCTCCCTTTTGTCCTGTCAGTAATTGTTTACATATTTTGGTATTCCTATGTTAGGTGCTCCTATGTATATTAATAATTGTTATGTCTTCTTGATTAATTGTCCCCTTTATCATTATATACTGTCCATCTTTGCCTCTTTTACCTTTTTGGCTTGAAGTGTATTTTGTCTGATATGAGTATGGCTACACCTCTTTATTTTGACTGCCATTTTCTTGGAGTATCATCTTCCATCCCTTCACTCTGAGCCTATGTTTGTTTTTAGAGCTGAGGTGAGTGTCCTGAAGTCAGAATATAGTTGGGTCTTATTTTTTAATCCATCCAGCCACTCTGTGTCTTTTGATTGATGAATTACATTTATTTAAATTTAGGGTGATTATTGATAAATGAGGACTTAGTATTGCTATTTTATCTTTTGCTTTCTGGTTGCTCTATGTCTCCATTATTTCTTTTTCCCTGTGTTTCTGTCTACCATTTTGGTTTGGTGGTTTTCTATGATGTTTTTCTCAGTTTCCTCTTTTTCTATGTTTCACGTCTCTGCTCTAGATTTATGTTTTGTGGTTACCATTAGGTTTGAAAATAACTTCTCATAGGTAAAATAGTCTTTTTTCTGCTGATTGTATTGTATCTTTGTTGACCTATATGGATTCCATCCTTTTTCTCTTTCC
>NW_006786129.1:999710-1020573 GCF_000442215.2 Lipotes vexillifer
TCTTTCCCTTTTGTGCTTTTATTGTCTCAAATGATGCATTTTTATGTTTGAGGTCATTACCAAATTGAAGTAGCTACAGTTATTTTATCTGTTTTTTTCCCCCTTTAACCTTTATGTTATAATAAAGCGTTTAAAGCCTACTCTAATACAGAGTTTCAATTTTCTTATTCTGTCTGTCTATTTATCACCTTAAAGTTTTGTGCACTTTTGCCTTTTTGTGTTTGGTAGAAGAACTCCTTTCAACATTTCTTGTAAGTCAAGTCTAGTGGTGATGAACTCTCTCATGCTTTGTTTGTCTGGGAAAGTCTTTATGTCTCCTTCATATCTGAATGATAATTTTGTTGGATAGAGTGTTCTTGGGTGACAGTTTTTCTCTCAGTATTTTGAGAATGTCTTTCCACTCTCTTCTGGCCTATAGAATTTCTGCTGGGAAATCTGCTGATAGCCTAATGGGAATTCTTTTGTAGGTTACCATCCTTTTTTCCCTGCTGCCTTTAAAATTCTTTGTCATTGACTTTCGACAATTCTAATATAATCTGTCTCAGAGAAGGTCTTTTTGCATCAAGGTAATTAGGTGTTCCCTTAGCTTCATGAATTTGTATATCCAGTTCCTTCTCCAGGTTTGGGAAGTTGTCAGCTATTATTCATTTAAATAAACTCTTTTTTCCCTTCTCCCTCTCTTTTCCCCTAAGATACCCATTACTCAAATGTTGCCCTTCTTAAAAGAGCTGAATAGCTCTCATAGAATTTCCTCACTTTTCTATGTCTTGATTCTGTTTACTCTTCTACTTATATTATTTCTATTTTTCTATCTTTGATCTTGCTAATTCTCTCTTCTCTGAGGTCTTCTCTCTTTATAATGCTTTTTAATGTATTATTGTCTAGGTTATTGAGTTCTTCAGTTCCAGAATTTCTTTTTTTTTAATAAATTTATTATTTTATTTATTTATTTTTGGCTGCTTTGGGTCTTCTTTGCTGCACACGGGCTTTCTTTAGTTGTGGTAAGCAGGGGCTGCTCTTTGTTGTGGTGCACAGACTTCTCATTACATTGGGTTCTCTTGTTGCAGAGCATGGACTCTAGGTGAGCGGGCTTCTGTAGTTGTGGCACATGGGCTCAGTAGTGGCTCATAGGCTCTAGAGTTCAGGCTCAGTAGTTGTGGCACACGGGCTCAGTTGCTTCCCAGACCAGGGCTCAAATCTGTGTCCCCTGCATTGGCAGGCAGATTCTTAACCACTGCACACCAGGAAAGCCCCAGAATTTCTGTTTCATTCTTTTTTAGAGTATCATTCTCTTTGGTAAAGTATTCCTTCTGTTTATTAATTTTTTTCCTGAGCTCATTGAATTGCCTTTCTGACTTTTCTTGTAGCTCATTGTTTCTTTATGACAGAATTCAAAATGAATTGTCTATCAGTTAGATTTCAATATTCTGTGACTTTAACTTTGGTTTCTGGAGAATAGTCATTTTCTTTTTGTGGTACAGGGTTACTAAGTTTCTTTACGGTGTTTGGTAAGTTGCTTCACTGCTGGCTAACTTGATGTAATGGTCACCTTTCTGCTTGATGCTAATGACTTAGTGTTAGAAATTAGAGGCATTTCATTTGTTTTACTGTAGGTGGTGCTGTATCACAAGTTTTTGGTTCCTCTTGCCTAAGCTGCCTCTGGTTATATTTGAGAGTCAGCACTTTCCACTCTCCACTGCCTCTGTCAAAGCTGCTGCCCTGTGGTTTCTTGTGTCTCTGGGGTCATTTGTGCCTTGCTACTGCCAGTGTTGCTTGATCATCACCTGGGGCACTGGTACCGTGAGCTCTTCCTGTGCATCCAGGATCCCCTGAATCACAACCTCCACCCCTGGAGGGAGGGAGTAGGTGAGTGGGGAGCTGTGGTTGCCCCAGCTCCTCCGCAGTGGCCTATATTGTAAGGTTTTCAGGCTCCACCACTGAGAGTGGGGTAGGGGCAGTGACACCAGAGTCATGGGCACCTCAGTGGCTGGAGAGATGGGGCCCCAGGCCCCACTGCTATTGCTGCCCAGTTACCTGCGGCTATGGGTGCTGCTGGGTCTGGAAGGCTGGAGTCATGTGCGTTATCTCTCTGCTGCGACCAGGTTCTCTGGGGCTGTGGACTCAGCTGCCATAGCTGGAGGTCGGGATCAAAGGAACTCCTTCCACTGTTCCCCTGGTTCTACCTCTTTTATGTTTTCCAGTCCACCCACCTTTACATGCACAGATTTATGGAATTCTCTGGCATCCTGTTGGGTTGGATGGGAGCACCTTTGATGCTTTGATGGTTGTAGGTAAAAGGGGAGAGACAAAGCAAGTGTCTCACTTTGCCGTGCTACTGACATCACTCTCTCAGAGACTTGTATGCCTGCCTGTCTTCTCTTGTTCTTTTCATCTTTCCACCGTACTGTAATTTTGGCCTCTTTCTCTTTGTTACACCAACACCTCATTCCTCCCTTTTGCCTGTGTGATTCACCTGTTTGACACCTCACCTAGCTCTCCCTGCTCTTAACTCACATTGACTCTCTGATTTCCTTCTGTAAACCAAGTGGGAACCTGGGGTGCCAGTCTTGGTTTCGGAGTGTGAACCTTGAACTCCTAATAACTTCTTTGGGATTTCTGGGTTGGTCATGCAGTCCAGATCCAGGAGATAAAGACAGGACAATGCAAAAGGGCCCAGAGCCATGGAGCCAGGATGTGGGAAGTAGGAAGACAGTACTCTAAGGAACTTCCTGATCCCACAGGGCTACAGAGCAACTCTTCTGAACATGGCTCCCAAAGCCTGCTCTTAGGGTTTAAAAGAACATGTCCTATTTATCAGACTGCCGATTTAATATCTCCACTTGAATGTCCAATAATCACCTCAACTCATAATTTCCAAAACCAAACTGGTCTCTTTTTACTCTCCAAACCTACTTCACCTGAAGCCTCTCTCATTTCATTTAATGGCACTACATCCTTCTAGTTCAGGCAAACACTGTGGAGTTATATTTGAGTGCTAATTCTCACCCTACATTCGATATGCCAGGAAATTCTCATTGAATTTATCATTAGAATATATCCAGAATTTGTCTACATCTTACTGCCTCCACTACAACCACCGAGGTGAGAGCCACCATCATCTCCTGCTTGGATTACTGCAGAAAACTTCTACTGTGTCTTCTTGATTTTACTATGGGCCCCTTAGAATCTATTCTCAATAGAGCAGCCAGAGTGACTGATTTAAAATATAACTTAATTTTTGTCAGTTCTTCTAAATAAAATTCTGCAAAGTTTCTCATTTTTAGTAGAGAGCAATTCTGTAAATATATATTTGGGCTACTGAATCATCTGGGGTGGTTGTTCAAATGAAAATTACTGGGTCATACACAGCAATCTCCCAAAGGTTTTCTATGCATAAGAAGAAAAACCTAGGAAAATTTCAAGGAGGAGATAGGACTTAGATGATGGACTGAATCTGTATCAGGAAAAAAGTGGAAGAGGATGAAGAGCTTCTGCACTTTAGAGGAAACCAACAGGCTGTTGTTTATAACTTTCCTACAGATACCAGCAGGTAGGTATGTATGTGCTGGGCAGTTCCAATCTATCTACCATAAGGTTGGATTTGAGACCCCATAATGGCTGTGGATTTGTCAAACCAGACTATTAGCAAAACTGTACCTCCATGACATTGACAAGTGCTATCCATGATGCAGGCCATCAGTTTACCTGTAGTTCCATGTAGGCATTCTCGCTCGGTCCCATGCAGGGGCCAAGCACACTGCTAAGGTTGTGGTCCCCTTGGCTTTGAGGGCTTGGAGGCCCAATACGGCCCCTGCTCCAACAAGCTCACTGACTTGTCACTTCACATTTTATTATCAACTAAATAAGAACCAAAGCCTATTTATCCTCCTCCTGTTATAATGTTAAGAAAAAAAATGTTTTATAAACACGTGGTATTTATAGGCAGCATACCATATATGATTTAAATTGTACAGTTTGTAAATGATAGATATTGCAATATGGTGTATATAGCTCAAACTATTGAGTAGACTTGACATTATTTTTATTTCCTTAGCATTAGAGAATATAGAGATCAGAAATGTTATGAAATTTTCTTCCCTTCCTTCTATTTCTTTTCCAAATTTTTTTAAAGAAAATGAAAACTATTACATCTTTGGCTATTACACACTCTCTAGTTTTATTTAGATTTCCCACCACCATAATTCACATAAGCAGCACACATTGCTCTGAATGTCAGGGAAATGAAACTTCTGAATGTGGTTCATAAAGTAGTTGAATGTCTTTTGACAAGAGACACCCCTCAGAGAAGATTGTATGCTCCTTTCCCTTGAAAATGACTCCCAAAGAATGCTGTACACCAAGACCCATTAACAAGGTTCCCACCTGAGGATTCTTTAGAATAAACCTAATTAACCTAATTAACATATGTGGAGTGGCTGGATGTAGAAATTGTCACTATTAAATAAATGTAGGTAGAAACAATTTTTCTTGGCTACATTTTTTTTTTTTTTTTTTGCGGTACGCGGGCCTCTCACTGTCGTGGCCTCTCCCGTTGCGGATCACAGGCTCCAGACGCGCAGGCTCAGCGGCCATGGCTCACGGGCCCAGCCGCTCCGCGGTATGTGGGATCCTCCCGGACCGGGGCAACGAGCCCGCGTCCCCTGCATCGGCAGGCGGACTCTCAACCACTGCGCCACCAGGGAAGCCCTGAACTAGAGAATTTTTTTTTAATTCTAAACTAAATTAGTAGTATAATATAAGCATTTTTTTCTAAATAAAGTTTGCACTCAGTGAATTAAATAATACCTAATTTGTTTTTCTGTAACTGTACATAATGAATATTCCAAATAACTAGAGATTGTCTTGTTTTCTCTGTAGATTCTGGAAGCTTACTTTACTTGAGAGTTTTCTCTCCACTCATTGTAAAAGCTTTTACTTTGGAGGGAAAGGACCTTTTTTTACTGTAAACTATAAGATGTACCAATATATTAAAAAAGAATGTTATTATAGATTTATGAGGGTAAGTCAGATGCAAAAATTTAAAAGTCATAATAGTCTAATGATTACACATAAAACCAAAGCAGGCTATTCACCTATTTTTCATCTTGTCTTCACAACTGATTGAGTATCAGCTACCTAGATATAGTGGTTCTGCTTCGCAGTGAATAATGATCTTAACCAACAATATGTTAACTCCAGTGGATCAAGGGCAGATGGATGGGAACAATCACCTTGCTTTCTAGGAGCAGACTCTGGGTGCAGCATCTTAAAGAAAGACCAACATCAAAACAAGAGCATTTCACTTCCTTCCTCATCTGACTTAACGGAGCAGTATGACTTCTTATTCCCATGGCTATGTCACATTCTGAAATCTATTAAAACCATAACAATAAACTCCTAAAATTTCATGTCAGAAGCATAGCATCTAAGGCTTAGTGATGAAAATTTAAAAGGGGTGGCTTGTGTGTTAAAATAACAATAACAAAACTTGGCATCACTTCTCACTCTTTCTTGCAGGAACTGTTTCAAAGAAATTCTTGTTTAAAGGAAACGCACATCGTAGAAGCTAAATAATAAATGTGGTATGACTAAATAGGATTAAGGTTAATTAGGACTGGGGAAGTTTTCTGAGCATAAAAACAACTGTGAAGGGAAGAACATAGTTTTGAGTGCCAGGAGATCTAGGCCCTAGCTAACTAACCAGCCCTGCCTTACTAACTTGCTGTGTGTCCTAGAGATTCTCACATCCATCTCTGGGCCGAGATGGCTTAAGAAATTCTTTCTAAGTGTATTATTTTGGCGATTCTAAATTTTTTAGAAAACAATTTTCATATCTAGCAAGATATTTGTATGTGCAAACCAATAAGGTTTATAGATGTTTAGGTTTTCCCTGCATCAAATGATTTTTTCCAGTTATAATCATGGAGAAGGGGGAACACAGTCACCAAAGAATTGCTAAAGTGACTGCCTTTGAGGCAATTTTGCAAATGTCTGAATGATGTATTGCATAAAAGACCTATAAGCAATTAATAGAGAACTTATTAAAGAGTGAATTTTTAAGTTCAAACACCAAAATATTCCTTTAAAATAAACATATGCACATGTAATAGAAAAAAAGCTGCTTGATGTTAATATGTTAAATTAGCTTTCAGTACTAACCAATTGGAGGAAAGCATGGAAATCATCCTTGGGAAAGATGGAAAAAGCTAACTCATTTACTGGAACTGAGAAAAAGTTCTTGATAATATTTATTTTCAGATAAACAATTGAATAGTTGTTTAAGAATTCATATGTTATTTAAAAATCCACAGGATATTTGCCAAATCATCAACATTTTCCCAACTTTCTGTCTTGTATACTTCCATTTTCTGCTGTAATTTCTAAACCTGATGGCATGAAGTATGATTTAATAGAAGAGTAGATGAAGCACAGTGTAGTCCAGACCATGATTCTGAGAAGAAACATAGTCCTGAATATATAGAGAACACTATTTGTGGCTACTAAGAGAGAGAATTACTAAAGCATAATATCCATTTGCCTCTGTTACGTATTTTTAATTATCATTTTCTTCTTATGAAATTAATTAGCGATTGTTAACAAATATAAACATCTTAGAAATATTTATCGTAAAAATTGAGAGGCCCCTATAATCTCAACTCCTGGCGAAATCTAGCAGATTAGCAGCCTTCTGTACTTGCCTTCTAGAACTTTCCCCTATAAATATATTAACATATGCAGTATATTACTTGATCATTTATATGTTGGGCCATGGGGAGAGGTGACAGATAATTGTGCTGGGTAGCTGAACACATCTGAGTAGTTCTTAAAATTCAATGCATATAACATCAGCAAAAAACAGGTAATTATAGGTTATGTTTAAATACTTTAATGTTAATAATAACGTGCTCTAAATGGTGCAAGATGTGGCCTGAGTTGGAAGGTCTAAGATAGTCTCACATCAGTTCAAATCAATGGCATAAATTCTTTCTAAATGTGGGACATGAATGCTTTACACCATAGCATCTTAGAACTGGAAGACACCTCAGCGCTCTTCTAAAGCCTAGGCCAACAGGTTTGATTCACTGACCAGGCCAGAGGGCAGGTTCAGCACAGCTCAGGTCAGTTCAGTCGATTGTTCTGTGAAAAGTGAGATTCTAGAAATTGGGCATATAAAGATGATACAAACTCTATCCTTTCCCTTGATAAGAGACAGGCATATTAACTGTTAAATTAAAAGCAAAATAGAGTTGTGATGAAAGCAGGAAAGACTTGTTGTGGGATTAAAGAATTAAAACCTGACTCTAGCTTTGGGATAAAAGGGGCTGATGCTCAGGAAAGATCCCTTAGAGATACAGAAAGGAAAGGGGCAGAGCACAGCCACTAAAAGAATGACACAACCATTAAGAAGAACAGGATACCACAAAAACCGGTTAGAACATACTAGGCCCAAGATGGTGGATGATTTGACTTCCAGTTGACCTTGAGCCTCATTATATGCTCATCAGCATCTAAATGACACACCCGCAGGTGCCAGGACAGTTCTGATGAGGTCGACCATAAAAGGCCAATAATTGGGCAGTGGCCCAATCCCTGGAAGTCCCTACCCCTTCTCTGAGATAGTTAAAATACTCTTCCTTCTTGTTAGCCTATGAAATTACCCAGCTCCTAAAAACTAACCACCGGCACACCTCCTGTCATTCCTACTTTTCTAGATATGACCCCATGCCCTCCGGCCTCTCACCTTCTGAGACGGCCTACACTCTGCCTATGGAATGTGCATCTCTATAAATAAACCTGCGTTCACTTTACTGTGGCTCGCTCTTGAATACTTTCCTGCATGAAACCAAGGACCCTCACTTGGCGGCCCATCCCAGGGACTCACTCAAGACCTGGGACATGACCATCCTCTCACGCCCCTTTTTTCCTACAACATTAGGAGAACTGGCACCAGCATTGGATCCTGAAGTATTAACAGGAAGTGCAGAAGCCAGGGAGGGAAGGACAGGCAGTGAATATGGGCCACAGGAAAGCCTGAAACAGAATCATGCATTTGGAAAACTACAGGCAATTCCGGGTATCTGAACTACGAAATGCAAAGTAAAAAGGGTGGACAGTGGGCTTGAGTAGCAGCAAGGGCTATGGCCGGCCAGCCTACCATGCTGATGGGCCTGGATGATGCTTTGTGGTGACAGGAAAGCCTTGGGGGGCTTTAATCTTGCAGATTTATATTTCAGGTATCTTACTTTGGGGGCAATAAATAAAAAGTACCCCATGCTTAAAGTTTTCCTTCAGTGTGGGGCAGTGTCCTCTACAGTGGTTTCCCTTCTCCCTGGCTGTAGTCCATGAAAGGTGACCAGCATGAAGGGGATTTAGGCTGCATTCTGACAAAGTGCTAATTCCTGTCCTTGAAGAGGTGCAGTGTTTGTTAGGTGCTTTTATTTGTCTTTGTACAAGTGGAAATTCTTTCATATCACCAAACTTTCTTTTTTTCAAAGTTGCTTTTATTCTTTACTGATATAATGACACACAGAAGGCAGATAGATAAAGGAGTAAATACTGTTTCCTAATCAACTATCTCAGGACAACAGTGCAGCTATGACATCAGTGTTTGGAATGAAAAATCTCCTTAATCAGGAAAACAGAGTGACCTTTTCTGTTTTTATGATGGTAATGTCTGAGAGGCATCATGTTTCTTTTTCAAAACTCTGATTTCTAGATTCTTTTCCAAAAGTGAAGTCTGTTTTTTTCTTTCTTTTTTTTTAGTTTTGAAACTTAAAAAATATCATCAGAGCATTGTTAGTATTTCATGAATGTGTGTGTGTCTGTGTGTGTGTGTGTGTGTGTGTGTGCCTGTCTGTGTGTGTGTTAGAGACAGGGGACTTTCTTTTAACAACACCAACATGACAATATTGTTGGTTGAACATTGAGTACTATATATGTGGAAAGAAATTACGATATTAATGCCATTTGCTGGCAGTGACTAGTAAATGTGAGAGAAAGCAAACTTTAAAATAAATATATCATTGTATATCTATCATCTTGAAATACACACTCAGGATGTGGATTCTAAGTTATAGTCATCTTATAGGTAAAGAGGTAGAATGGGGAATTGGAATCTTTATCTCACTAATATGAGGAGAGAAATAAGATAAAAAAATAATGTGTTCACTCTCTTCTGAAGTACCTACTCATTTAAGAGAGCCTAATCTATTTTCTACCCAGTAGAGAGCAGTAAAAGCCCATGATGCTCTCATAAAATCTACACCTCAGAAACACAGGCACATGACTGTTGGTACTCTCATCTGGGTTCGAGCTGAGTAAGGGCCGTCTAGGACACTGGCCTCGTGTACTTTCCTTTATGTCACATTCCTTCTCATACTTGTTCTTTATATTAAGTAAAACATTTATATATCAATTTATATGGATGTTTATTTGGATACAAATAAAGACATGGGTCAAGCTTGTGGTCAATTAGCATGCTTTAAAGATCTGTAGGTACACAAAGTATGGTGTTGGAAGAAGTTGTAGATACAGGGGAAACTCACAGCATGAAGGTAGGATAAACTTAGGATTCCTGAAAGGATACCCTAAGTACCACTAGTTAAGCAAGGCTCATAATTACCAGCAACTAATATGTGACATTCTTATGTCAATATTAATGAAATACAGGGATCTTGACTGGTAGACAAACTGAGAAAAAATTAAACTAAAATCACCAACAGAAGGTGTTGTGAAGGGATACCTATGTGGTGTTCACCAGACTCCATCTTTGTTACCTTTCCCTTGTTCTTTCAGTGTTTCCAGTGGGGATTAAAATATAGAGGGATGCTATCTAGTTATACAGATAGAAAGTACATCTTATCATCTTCTTTTCTTAGTCATCTGTGGTTTTGATTTGTATTGTAAAAAACTGAGTGTAGACATTTTCAGCTTTTCAGACGTGTGTTCCCAGAAAACAGCTCTGAAGGAGGCATTTTTGAAAATGCAGATACTGTAGTAGTTTCTGTTTAGCCTCATTGACAGGAACCAATATGCAACTGAGTAAGTGTGACTGGAAATAAAGAATTAGATGTATTAGGAAAGTGTCAGAATAAAGACTTTTAGTATATATATATATATTTTTTTCTGGGCACTGAAAAATATGTTCATCTTTTCTTTTCATAAAAATAATGTGCACCAAGGGTAGATTCAGAGAGTATGTTAAAATGTCGTCTACGTTTATCCATCAATGATATTATTGATTCATCATCAATAAGGCGTAGAAGTTATGGTGGTTTTGTTCCGGTAGTGATGCTGTCACAAGATGCTACATTCTTTGATTTGGCCATCCTTACAACCACAGTCATACACTTTAACTGGTAGACAAGAGTTAGGTGTGCAGTTTGTGGCAGTGGAACAGACTGGAGCAAACTACCCAACATATGGTAAGCTTGAATGTCACCCTGATCAGCTCTACTCTTGCCAGCTGAGCTAGTGTATCACAGCAACCATTGTTAAGAATGATTTAATCACCACTAGTAACAACTTCTTGTACTTTCTTTCAAAGTGTAAGCATCTATTGAGGTTCAGAGTTTTGTCACTGAGGAATTAACAATGTTTGAATTTGGCTGTAATGTTTTTCTCAACATGTCAATATTCCTGAACAAATGAAATAAGAACTATTTTTTGAGTAAGCTTGCATCTTTTTCCATCTATTATGAGATTTACTAAAAATTTCATTTCAATAGTCAGTATGTATTAATTAAAAACAATTACTTTTTAAAATTATAATTTAGTCTTACCCTAGGTTGATTAGTAACCAATTAGTTTCATTTTAGAAAAACAATACAGAGATACACACTATCATGTCTCTTTGTGTTTACACTTGAATGAGACAATGTAGTACAGCCAGAAGAACTTGGACTTCAGAGTTAGGAGATTCTGATCTTAATCCTGTAGTCTAAAGTCCTATGCTCTTAATACACCATGCTTTCCTCTGCACAAATAAGAAACCGTAGTCAGTATGTGTAGAAATAGGGCAAATTGGATGCTAAGTATCAGTGGAGACAAGGGGTGGCTTTGGTGACTTTTAGCTCTTCATCATCCCCATCATTTCCATCAGTGCTTCAACCTACTCTTTGATTTAGATAATGAATATTTTTGCCTGGCTTTGTTTAAAATGCTATACACATGAAGCCTTAAAATAAGTCCTCTAGCCCCTCCTTCCAATCAGATAACTGCTCTAAGCCATTTCTACAGAGACATAGTTCTGAGGATAAAAGTGATGATAGAGTTCAAGAGGCAAGGCCATGTTCCAAACCTCAGTTGTGGTTTAGAGTCAAGCTCTAGGGGCCACCATCCCATCTCAGAAGAGGAGGAATGTATGTCCTGATGTGAAATGACATGGATCTAGGCCAAGTGGGAGCTCGGGGACAGAGATAAGGACTAAAGCCAAAAGACATTTCAAGAAGGCAGGCTGGGTGGATCCAGTGCATATAAGAACATGCAGCACAGTGAGAGGAAAGCATGAAGAGTGATTGCACATTTTCTAGTGTGTGAAGGGGACCGTTTTGTGGAGGAGAAAAATGAATCCAGCTGTCGATGTGTTGAGGCCTGAGTGGTCCCATGGTATCTTAGACAGGATGTTCTTTATATATCTTCAGACATGGGTCAAAGTGCAGGTCAGAGGTTAAACTGGAGGCATAGGTTCAAGTGTAGATGTATAATGCTGCTCATCCTTATCTTCTCTCTTACTACCGTACTTACCACTCTCTTTGCTCCTTTGACGGAAATAGGGGTTGGGATTTTGCAATTACTTTCATTTCAGTCTATTGCGGTGTTTCCACAGTTGACAATGTTGTCTATAATGTAGGCCTCCTACACTTGAACATGCGTATGCCGACAGATGATTCAAGGAGGTGTGTTTCCATCACTTTAGAGCAGGCTGTGCTATTTATTCTGCTCTCAGAAGTGAATGCAAAGCTTTATGGCATGTCTGGCTGGTATTGGAAATTGGAAATAAAAGCTAAAAAAAAAAACCTAAACAAATCTTTTTTACATATTATATAGGCAAAGCAACCAGATAAAAGAAAGGATTTTTAAAATTTCCCAATAGCAATTTTTGCCACCACCCAGATGTGATTATATTGAATCTCCTCTGGGAGTTTATATTTTGCATTTAAGTGGTTTGAATAGTTTGTTTATTCTTTCCATCAAATATATGAGGAGCTCTACTATGTTCCAGGCACTTTTCTAGGAGCTAAGGATACAGTGGAGAATAAGACAGGTAATACTCCAATTTACATACCAAGGAGGTAGACAGGCAAAATACATGTGAACAAATATATGGAAGGTGATTTTAGATAGAGTTGAGGCTATGAAGAGTATGAAATGGGGTATTGTAATAGAGGGTTAGAAGGATGTTGGGTTTCACTTGGAATGGGTAATCAATGAAGAGGCATGTTTTGCTTTCCGAGTTGAAAGGCAAGAATTTATTAGCAATGTGAGGATATGGGGTCAGCATTCCAGGGAGAGTGAAGAGAAAGTGCAAAGACTCCAAGGCAGGGAAAAAGTTGGCCATTGAAGGACTTAAGGAAGGACAGTGTGGCTGAAGTGTGATGGGAGAAAGAGAGAGGCCAGAGATATGGCTTGGGAGGTAGTTGGAGACAGATCAAGTGGGGCCTTGTGGGTCACAGAAGAGTATTTGGATTTTATTCCTAGTGCATGGGAATTTGTGCACAAGAGTGAGATGTTGTACTTAATCACACTCTTTGTAGTCTTGGATTGGCCAGAAAGTTCATTTGGGTTTTTGCGTAACATCTTACGGAAAAACCCAAACAAGCTTTTTCGCCAGCCCAGTAATACTGCTGTTATTCAGCATTTGTGCATCTACATTTCCATTTTAATAAAAAGTTAAGCAGTTTCTAGGTTCTAGAATTTTTATGTTAGAGTATCCCAACAATAAGGTAAAAATGTACATATTCTAGTGTGTTAAAAAGATATGCAGGAAATATAATAGACCCAGTGTCCTCATAGTACTTGGACTTGAAGACAGGTTTGTTGGCCCAGTGAGTCTGTGTGGAGGACAGTACACCTTTGCCGGGCAGATTAGTATCACTGTCATAAAGGCAGAGACAGGTCAACGTAAACATGTTTTCAGCATATTAGGTTGCTGACCAATGTCTCTCAAACACACAAAGCCATTAAATGGATGTTTTGAAAACTATCATCTGAACCTGAATATGAATTAAAATGTTTCTTAAAGCTGGCTCTTGAAATGTGTAGGACTATCTTAAATGTTAGGAAAACATTCAGTATTTTCATTTCACTTCCTTTAGATGGACTGTAATATGATTCCCACACATGGTCTGACAATATCTTCCCCTTGAAAAACAACAACAAAAAACCACCCTGCCCTTAGCAAAACATTATTTTTTTTCTTTTGTGTTGTGCTGGAGCCAACACCTTACAATTTGAATTTGGAGAATTATGCTTTCCATTTGAAAACAAACAGTGCTGAGGTTGTATCCTCTTTTTCGAAAACATTGAGAGGATTTTACATGTTCATGACTATGATGAGGGTGTATGATGGGTTTCCTGGATCTTAAGGAATCTGCTTGGTGGCCTCCCTGAGAAGCAGGAGTCTTTGTGAGGGTCATCCTCTGACCTCCTTCAAAAACAAGATGGGGATCAGATCCTGGGGGTTGTGTTTATGGAAACTTGTATTCTCAAGAACCTAGAGGTGAAAGGACGAAGGGAAGAAACGACTCTTCCTGAAGCTCTCTATTCCCTGAAATGATCTCAGAACAGCCCTGGATGGAAGCCTAAAGGTAGAGAGTACAGTCAGATGAGATTTATACCATGAATAGTATCTCTTAGATTTCATATGCTGAGTTAGAGGTTGTGTTTTATATATACGCTTGTGTTTGTGTATATATGTGTATGTATATTTGACTCTCATTATTCCCAGTGGTTACATTCTCTGGAATTGCTGTGGACATGGAATTAGTGAATCCTGAACCAACCATTGCTCCTAGGGGAAATATAGGTTTAGGGTTCCATGAGCTTCTGGTTACATCTTTTGTCAACTGATCAATATGTAACTTTTAAATGTGTTTTTCTGTTTAGACACCTTATAAAATATGTTATTGGTTCATTTACACTGAATGACGTTAAAACTCATGCCTTGAGTGAAGTTTGCCGACACACATATCGTTCTCATAAGGTACATACATCACAGTCTTTCTGCACTTAGGAACACTAGACAGCACTTCAGCACTGCTCTTGGTGTCCATTTTAAACAACGAAATCACCAACAAAAAGCACAAAAATGTTCTGGCAGAAGAGCCAAGTGTACGGATTTTGCCATTACAAATAAATTTTAGAGAGGAGGAGGTGAATTTGCAAATATGGGATTCTTGAATAATAAGGATTATAAATATATAATTTTTACTATTGCATTCAATTTTTCCATTAGTTTTACACAAGGAAAAGATATTTTTGTTTTCACACTTCCTCTGCATCATTTTCCAAGAGTAATACTGATAATGATTATTGTAAACACATAGTCTGAAAGAAGTTTTTCATCTTTGCTTTGAAACTGACATTTCATTCTTTCCAAAGTGACAAGTGTCAATCAGTCAGTGAAAGAATAGCCAGATAGTGTCAGTTCCCATCAGCGAATGCATAAAGCCTGCTAGCGTGTTTTTTCTCAGAACCTGAGAGAGAAATTCAGAAATATCTTAAGTAGATTTTTCTAGCAGAAAATGGGAGCATGTTGATTTTTAAATTCCCACCCATAATTAATGAGAATGTAATGCAACTGGAGACGACTTGCTTTTTATCTTGGTGGTTATTTTTTCTCTTGAAATACAAATATGATTTCATCCTCTATAAATCAATAAAAGCTTGAGTTGGTCATATTTTCTAAGCTTTGTGAAAAGGAAATTGCATCATAATAGCAGTCTTCAGATAAATAAGAAAAACTCATTCCCTAATGTCAGCATTTAAACCACAAATTGAATATCAAGATCTTCAATTGTTTTCATCTCATGGTAAAATTTAAAGAATTCAGAATGATCCAAACCAAAAAAAAAATAAAAACAAACCCAGAAAACTACATATTCAATTGTTTTTATCAGGACAATACCTGGAAAAATTCTTAGTAAGAAATAAGTTGACAGGGCTTCCCTGGTGGCGCAGTGGTTGAGAGTCCGCCTGCCGATGCAGGGGACGCGGGTTCGTGCCCCGGTCCGGGAAGATCCCACGTGCCGCGGAGCGGTTGGGCCCGTGAGCCATGGCCACTGAGCCTGCGCGTCCGGAGCCTGTGCTCCGCAAGAAACATGTATGACTTATACACTTGCAAATTAAAAGAGCATAATAGCAAAATATAATTCATTTTAGTTAGAAATGACCATCCCTTTGTAGGTTTATTTGAGTAGAAAGCTTGTACCTGAAGCCTGGTGTATGGGAAAGACCACTCATCACCTTTAGGAGAGTGAAATTCCCAGACCCGACTCTGCTACCAATTAGAGGTATGCACTTGGGTTGAACAGTTAGCACCTCAGGTTTTTGCTTCTTAGCACTAAAATGTGGAATTTCGTCTACAATTTCTCCATTATCTCTCACAGCCCTGAAATTTTCTGGGGCTCTAGGATCAATCCAAAACACCTATAGTAGACATTTACTTGAATTTCAGAAAATTGTTCAAGAACTGATTATGAATAAAATGGAGTAACAGAGTAATTCTAAAAAACACTATGACTATGTCAATCATATAATTTGCCATAAAGCCAGAGCATTTTTGAGAGGGATGCTAAAATAACTTAAAATACATTAGCTTTTGAGATATTTATTTATTAACAAATTGTGTTTATTATATTTGTGGACCAATAAAACAGTTCTTTTCAAAAAGTGCTTGAAAACAAAATTCTTTTAAAAAGTAATATTGTATACATAAAAACAATATAAAACAATTATTCATATTGCTTATTTTAATTTTAAAAATTGCATAAGTAGAGTATTTATTCAAGAACTTTAATCAATGTTTTTAAAAAACCCATATCTATCTCTAATATCATGTCACTGGTATTTTCCCAATGACTGTATTCTTTATACTACATAGGCTTATTACCTTTTATTCATGAAATTGCATGTATTCTTGCTCAAAGTTATATTTAATAAAGCTAATAAATCTTGAAAGCTTTTTGATTTTAGACATTTCTCTGTATAACCTTAATTGAGAAAATATTTTCTCTACAGATATTAAGTTACCTGGAAAGTTCAGAGCAAATTCTTGCTAAATATAGGCTATTTTCATTTCCAATTATTTAATTGAAGTATGTAAATATTTCAGTACAAATACTGATACTGTTTTTTATTTTAAGCTTTTATTTAGGTACCTCAACAAATATTTTTATAAGAAAATCAAAATCTCTATTTATAATCCTTTTGACTTTTGCCAAATTCAGATGCTGCAAAATCATAAGGATATACTTGTATCCTGTGGAATATGGGAACTGTATCAACACATTTCTCCAAAGAGAAATTATAAAATTTCAGAATTAAATTTTGTGTACTTTTGAATTGTCATCATTTAATTGATTCAATTCCTCCTGTGTTATAAAGGGATAAATTTTGATGTCTTCTCAATTGCAAGCTTGATTTCCTAGAAAAGCAATTCACTAAAATCTTTAAATATTATTTTTTTGGTACTTCATTTTTGGAATAATTTAATTAGAGATTTCCAGATAATTTTGAACACAGTAGAAATATAAAGGACTCATTTGTAAAACGTTTCACATGAATTGTAAGATATGTTGACTTACAGAATAATTCTTTAAAGTTCCAAACATTTAAAAATCTGATTGGTAGCAAGTAACAGAAAGTAAAAGTACTCTTTAGCATGTTAAACAATTTTTGTTTTTTGTATTCAACACCTGCTTTGTAACAGAATTTTGAGGTAATAGTTGCTCTGTAAAAGTATATAGAAATGTAAATTTTGACTACAGTTTCCATTTAAATTGACAGAGTCTTGTTTGAGCACAACTGTGAATTGTGTATGTGCCACAATCAATTCTAGGTGTATTTCTGATGTTTGTGTTTCTTAGTAAAAGAATGGTATTTGTACCATTTTGCTCTGCCCCCCAAAATTAATATTTGTATTATTATTGCAAAATATTATCTTCTGTGTAAACTTTAAAGAGAAAGATCTGTAAAATCTCTGCATACTTCATGTGTGTCTCAGACACAAATAGTAAGAGGTACCTTGGCAGAAGTTAGAACTATCAAATGGAGTAGCATCAAACCCATGAAAGCTTATTTTAATGTAAGTGTTAATAATCAAATCTGGTTAATTTTTTTTTTTAATCTGGAGCAAATTCTTAATCAGATAAGACTTTAGGAAAGTAAACATAAATCAGAAAAACTGGCATGTCTGGTTGTCCTGAAAATGACTAAACTTATAGGAACTTGACCTTACTGGAAGTTTTGGGAAATATGGCAATTCTTAAAAGTGGTTCTTTAACATTTTGCTTTTTGTTTCCATGTTCTCGTGTGATCTTGCTGGCTAGTTTTCTTAAATTGCTAGCAATTGATTCATTTATCCAAATCACATTAGAGGGATATTTAGGATATTTATATATTTTTTTATATATTTATATCCTAAATATAACACAGTAGACAGCATAACAGGCAAGACCAAAATTAACCATGGACTTTACCTTCAAGAAACTTACATTCTGGAAGGGAAGATAAAACATCTGTTTTATATTTATACATGAGTATACACACACACACACACACACACACACACACACACACTCTAATACCAGCCTTATTGATATTCTTTTTATCACTGCTTATGTCATCATTCTTGCTGTTGGCTTCCTCCTTTATGGTCTACTTGATATTTTGTTCACTCTACACTTAACATCTTCACTCCAGTGGTGTTTTTTTCTCCCACCCCATCTCAGCACCCCACTCCCAAGGTCTTTTCTGTAACTCTGCATTAGTAATGACTATGTAAACTCCAAAATCTGTGTCAGGATCTTGATCTCTGGCTACTCCCCTCTATTCATCTGGCTTACTTAAATTGTACCATTACTGAGTCCAAGCTCGTACTGCTCACTGCACAACAGGCCACTAAATCTAAAGATGAGTTATTGGGGCAAGAAATAGTGACTTTATTCAAAAAGCCAGCAGACTGAGAAGAGGGTGGACTATTGTCCCAAAGAACTCTACCTGAGTTAGAATCTGGACTTCTTTTATACTTAAAAAGGGAGGGGCTATGGCTGGTTGCTGCAAACTTCTTGGTGTTGGGATCCTTTGTTCTTGCAGCAGTCCATGTAGATCTGGTCACAATGGTCCTATAAACCTCCAGCAAGATTATTGTTATTTCCAGTTTTGCAACTTTTATCTCTATATGAATGGAAAAATGTTATACCTTTAACAGTCAGAGCCTTGAGAATGGGCTATCATGCATATTTCAGGCTAGAGATAACATTCTTTTACAGAAGGTGCAGAGCCAGAGTGACTAAGCACAGGCAACACAGCACAGGGTTAGAGCTAAAGAAATAGATCTGATATGGAGTCAGGTTTTTTCTTCTCTGTTCCAGTACTCCTACACCCACAATTCTCCAACCCCTCTTTGAACCCCGTCACTTTGGTTCTCCTTTTCACTGTACAGCATCCTCTTTATAGTTCAATTTCCTCCTTACTCACAGTGAAGTCCTTGGCTCCACGGTCCACTACAATAACCACTTTCTTGTAAACAGTCTTTTTCCTGTTTCACTTTATTATAGGTAAGGCCTCAGATTTAGACATAGCTCCCTAGGGAAAAAAAACTCAATGTTCTCATATTAAATTAATGATCACAAATCCCAGATGGTCTCCAGCTTTGGCTAATAGCTCTCCTTTCTTCTACTAAATTTCCATCCCCACATTCTAAGAAAGTTATTCTATACCTTTTCTTCTTCACAACACTCCCAACTCTGACATATGACCTCAGACCATATACCACTGATAAGCTGTAAACTCACTAACAAGACCCACCTCACCTCACCACCACATCTTCAGACCAGCCTTCATCGTTCCAAGATTCTTTGCTTCACCTCTTGTTAAGAAGAGTCTGTGATCTTACTGAGGACAAAGACCCTACCCTTGTCTACTCAAGAACTTTACTCATGTAATGATTGTGTCTTGCTCTCTTTTTCAACTTCAATTTTGCCTACACTGGATGGTTTCTAATGGCATATTAAAAAGCCTTAATATCTTTTATCTAAGAAAAAACCCACACATTTAAAATCCTTCTCTCATCCCATATCTCTATTACTTCAGAGAAAAACTTCTTAAAAAGGTTGATTACTCTTTTATTTTCCCTTTCTTCCCTCTCTATTCTTTCATTATTCTATTCCAATCAAGCTTTCTTCACCGCTCCAAAAAATAACCCACTTCAAGGTAACCAATGGCTTCTACCTATCCTGGCAAGTCCACTGGTCGTGCTGTGTCCTCCTCTTACTTGATCGTTCAGCGACCTTTGACAAAATGGAACCACCTCTCCTTCTTGAAACATTTTCTTGCCTTGACTGACATCAGAGTCTCCCGGTTCCTTTCTACTCCACTGACTGCTCCTTTTCATATGCCTACGCTGGTTCCTTGTTCTCAGTCAGATCTCAAATGCAGAAGTACCCTTTCAGCTCAATTCTGAGTCCTCTATCTTTTCTGGGTCTCAGAGATGGTTTTGACCTCACATCAGAATCTCCTGAACATTTGTCAAAACACAGAGTGCTGGGTCTCACTCTCAGAGTTTCTGACTTGGTAGGTCTGGAGTGGGGTCTAAGAATTTGCATTTATAACAAATTTCCAGGTGGTGGCTTGTGCTGCTGTTCCAGGGACCACTCTCTGAGAACCACTGGTTTAGTGACTCAATTACACCAAATGATTTAGAATCGGCCTGACTTTCAATTATACTTCCATCTTTTATTATCTGTGCAAAACTGGGCAAATTATTTAATCTTTATGTTCCTCAATCTGATCGTTTGTAAAATAAAGATAATACAAGTTGCTATCTCAAGTGTTGGGAGAATTAAATGGAATAATCACGTGACTACAATACTTTTAAAAAAAACCTGTTCTTCCTGCTTATACTCTTACCTCTCTAAAATCTATTTTCTGAAAAGTAGCAGAGATGTACTTTTAAAGCTGTATGTTAGGTAAGAATCATACTCCCTCCCCAGTCTTGTCATTCAAGAGAACCCAGAATAAAATGTCTGGTCCCCTTCCAGATCACAAGCTCCTTGATGCATCATGCACCTACCATATTGGTCTTTTTCTGCTCTAGAAAATGTTCCAGTTACTCTTCACTGCATAACAAACTTCTCCAAAATTTAGTGCCTTAAAACAGCAACAATCTTATCATTTCTCACATGTTTGTGAGTCAGGAATTCCAATAGAGCTTGGCTGGGTGATGCTTCTTCTCTTCATGGTGCATTCAAATGGTTGCTGGCCTGGAGAGGTCAAAAATAGCTTCTGTTATGTGTCTGGAACCATGAATGAGTAGCCAGGAAGGCTGCACTCAGCAGGACCCCTCTCCATCTGCCCCTGCTTTTAGTCATGTCCTCTTCCTGGCGTTTCTCCAGGAGGGTTGCTAGAGCTACCTATCTGCTAAGGGCTCTGAGAAACCAGGTAGAAGCTGCCAGTTCTCTGAGAGACTGGCCTGGAATAAGTACAGCCTCACTTCTAACACTCTTTGGGTCAAAGCAGTTGGAAGCCTGCCTAAATTCAAGGAGAGGGAGAAAAGATGCCACCTTGTAATGGGAAAAAAAGCGTCTAAGAATTTCCACCTTTAATCTACCACGGGAGTACCCCGAGATCATTCCTGCTAAAT
>NW_006786129.1:1020860-1030662 GCF_000442215.2 Lipotes vexillifer
ATTCCTGCTAAATGCCTTTCATACCTGTTCCTTCCTCCAGGAATTCTGCTTCCAAATTCTTCCATGACTGACTCCTTCAAGTCTCATCTCAGCCATCACCTCTTCATTACACAAGAGCTCTTCTGACTGCCTTATATAAATGTACTTCCTCCCATCATCACGTATTCCATCAACCGTTTATTTTCTTCTGAAATTACTGTATTTATGACCTGCTGTCTCCCTCTGTAATGTCAAATCCACAAGAGTAGAAACCCTGTCTTGCTCGTCAACACTATGGTTCTAGAACTCAGAATGATGCTTGACACATAGAATTTTCTCAATAAATATTTTCTGAAAGAATGAAGTAGTGATGACTATATAATTCATTCATAGAAATGTAAAGAAAGTTTATAATTACCATAAAACCAGTTTTAGTATTACTATCTGTACCTGAATTTTCTAAGTGTAAGGTATTTATGTGTATAAAAGACTTTTTTTTCCTCTAAATTGATTCCTTTTGATCATAGATAAAACTGACCTATCAGGTGAGAAGATGGTATTTTTGCCATTCCATAATGGTACTGTTTTCTTCATTACATTTTTGAGACGAGTTCATTTGAATGACACTTTTACCTAGAATAACTTTTGCTTATCCAAGAGATCTTCAAGGAAGATCTGACTTACCAAAAACAATGTTATAAATGTCAAACCAAGTAAAACTTAACATTAAGAGCCACCTATACCTACTATGTTTTCAAGTTTCTTCTTACTGTGTTAAAGAAAACATTAGTTTCAGTAAAGAAACTCAGTCTCTCAGTATAGTAAGTAGTTCTTAAAAAGCAGTAGGAATTAAATGAAAGAGATTGGAAAATGACTTCATGTTTTTTCAGTATAACCAAGCATCTGATGTTTTCTGAGAAAATAAATTTAGATTTTATAGAACCAGAAATGTTTGGAAAACATTTTAATTTGCTTAGTCCAACATGCATCTGATTTCACCTTTTTCTCTAGCACATCCAACATTTTCAAGATTATCTAAACAACCAAGTAATAATTTTGAGAGTGAATTTATAAATAGGAATATTTTTTTAATTTCAAGGCGAAACATTGGTAAACAGAGAGATAAACCATTTTTTTTACTTTGTTATACAGTCAAAGTCATGGCAAAACACTAACCTTTTGTAAGTTTGTTAAAAAAATAGGTTCAAGGGCTTTTTTTTATGGCTCCTCTAGTGGATTTTGCCTTCCCATCTTCAATCATTACTCCATTATAAGTTCTCATAATACTCTGCTTTACATATGGGACTATGATTTGCACATAGTCAAGACTCAGTACATATTCAGTCCAGTGAATAACTATATTATAAAAGTATCTACAAAAACTTCAATGCATTTAGAGCAAAACTTACATATATGCTTTTACAAATAATAGCGAATGTAGCATGAAAACATGTCTATTTTCTTTATTTTCCCCCCAATTTTACCAGTCTTTATTCAGCAAAGGATAATGAAGTAAAAAGTATGGAAGCACAAAGTATAGAAACAAAATGTAGAATAAAGGAAGAGAAAAGTTAAAGCTAAGTGGAATAAAAGAAAGCGGGTGATGGGCCTCAGTAGTAAAATGTGTATGCCAGCTTATTCCATTCTCTCTAAGATTTACTATTTTCTATATTTGTGTTTATGATTTCCTATAAGGCAAATGAAGCAACTGAGGTAAGTATTTTTAAAATATTTTTCTGCCTGGTATACTCATGTCATGATTTCTGAGTGTGCTGGTCCTAACTACTGCAGGGTTTTAAGGCCCCCAAGAAGAGAATGGCACTGCAGTCATTGTGGACACATCACATTAATTGTGGTTCCTTAATTAATGATAAATGGACTAACTAGTTTATGCTAAGTACTGTATTCAGTTCTCCAGGAAAAGCAAAATAAATATAATGGCTTCTGTCTCAAAGAGTTGGCAGTCTAGTGAGGAAGTAAAATTTTTTATAGATCTGGGATAAAATGTGTTGAGATAATAAGTAATTGACTTGGAATTTAGATCTAAAATTTAAATCTGATCACAAATTACACATATGCATTTTTTTAAAGAACATGTATAATACCTTCTCCAATATGTTAGACCTTCCTGTCTCCACTGAATCTTCTATTGCTTTGAGTGATTTTTAGATAAAGAAAGTCTTTGATGTTTAGAATTTATCTCAGGGTGTGTCTGAATATGAACAAATTAAAAAAACAAAAAACAAAAAAACACAGACCTTTCTGGTTCACATGTTTTTAAAAAAAGGTTTATGTTGGGTTCTTGAAATGACATACCTGGATTACAGTCATAGGTACATTTACATTAACATAGTCAGAGCTTGGATTACCTCTATCTCTAATTTTGTGAGACAACTAAACGTTCAATATTTAACTAATTTTCTTCTGACTCATTTCACTTTTCTCTTGATCTCCTCAGTCTACATTTTTTCCTCTTATGTTTTCCCCTTTTAACCTCCTTTAAAATTTGTCTTTCTTTACTAAGTTACCTTGATGTTTAGCTTTAGGTTTAACATTAAATCTTCATTTTTGGTGAGCCCTTGAGGTGGATCTGAAACATGACATAAGGTACTTCAGAAAAACATGAGCTCATTAGCGTTCATTCAAGTAAATGCTAGACATGTAATCGGGCAACAGCTTCTTCCGGCTTAATAAGAAAAACAACCTGGAGTTTTTGTTTTAAGTTAAGTAAAATCTGCAGGATTACATCCCCATAAAATGTTGTAGTAGTTGGCCAAGGAAAATATAGTATAATTTACAACACTTCTTTTTTTAGATATCTATTGGAAAAATGCTTTTGCAGTTAGAAAGAAGTAAATGGATTCATTCTTCCCTCGTTAATTTGGCAAACACTTTATTAAACTATTGAAACTAAAAGTGGTCACTTCTAGTGAAATCATAAGGTTCAAATGAAAAACATCACTACAATGGTGCAATATTCTTATATTCTGGGAAAGAAGAAAGAGAATTAATATTTTTGAACACATAATATAAGCCATCCCTGAGCTGGGAAATTTCTACTACATTCATAATATTATATTTTTACATTATTGTAATCAGTAGCCCATATTTCATGTAAAGAGATGTGAAGTAATTTGTCTAAACCCTAGATATAGCATATGGCTAAGCTTCAGTCTGCCTTGTTCCAAACCCAGACCTCTTTCCATAAATCAAGTTACCTCCAATTTACTTCATAAATAATAAATCATTTTTATTATTCTTGTGCATGATAATTTACACAATTATTTATCAGTAAAGGTAATGTCAAAAATTCAGACAATTTCCATAAAAAATGAATGACAGATAATTTTAATGCAGATGTAACAATGTTCTTGAGAGTTATTTTTATAATGTTCAGAAATTACAGCAAAATTTATAATAAAAAAGTATTTAAAAAGCTGCATAAAAATGAAAATAAATTACAGTGAAAAAATGATCAATTTTATGTAATAGCATTCTATATATAAACTGAAATTATTTTCTAAACTGAATGAAAATATTTCTCTCAGTACCAAAAACTAACTTATGTCATGCCTAAGTAGCACTTACTAACTGGAGAATTTAGTACAAGAATATTTAAGCAAATGATAGGATTCTGCAGTGGCTACTGAGGCTAGTTCATTTGCAGAAGAGGTGCTTTGAGCCAAAACTGGGTTTTTCTAAGTGCTGGACCAGCCAAGTTTTAGACAAGTTTTTCTGTCCTTGAGTTAATTGATACGATGTAACTGATTTCTTAGCCAAAAACCAAGGTTATTTCCAAGACAGGAGAAAGAATCATGATCTCTTTCAAACTAATTTATAAGTCAGGGCTATAACTTTCTCAGTAGACTAAGGATTGAGAGCTTTGAGTTTCTATAGCAGGTTTGAGTTTCTATAGTAGGTTTGTTTCTTCACGAACAAACCTAAAAGACATTTTACCTATATCTCAGTATTTTCATCTTAAAATGGGCATATTTCTCTAAAGAATGTCCTCTGATCTTTGAAACTATTGAATGTAGAATTGCTGAGGAAGCCATTTGGGATAAATGCTTAGAGATGAAAAATAGGAAGGGAAGTATGTGGGCAGAGAAAGAGAGCGCGCGCGCACGAGAGAGAGAGAGAGAGAGAGAGAGAGAGAGAGAGAGAGGGAGAGAGAAAGGGAGAAGTAACAGGTGAGTCTCAAGAGGAATTTATCTATGGAAATAAGAATTTCTCGATCAAAACAGAGACTTGCACATTTCACTTAAATGTTATCTTTTCATGATATTAAAGCATTTTGCTATTTCCAGAAGCTACCACTAGAACACTAAATAATTAGAAAAGGTGGCTTAAAATTCATGAAAAATGTTTATAGGGACAGGAGGCAGGCAATATAAAGGTCAATTTTAGGAGTAATATAGCAGATTAATGAACACGCTGACATTCTTTAACTCAGCTTCACAGATACATCCAAGATGATCCTTGTTCTTCTTGATCAGGCTGAACCTTAATGGTGAAAACTCCTTAAATCCAGTCTCAACAAGAAGGGCCCAATCAGGGCCTTAAAGGGCACTCTGTAAGCACAAAGGTATAAAGTGTTTGAAACCTCAGAACCAGAAATTACTTGAATCTAATTTTCAGGTGTACAAGAGGCCATTTTAACATGAGCGCTACAAGAAATGGAAAAAGTGAGATGTACTGCAGAACTTTGGATGGACTTAAAGCATGTGATAGATGAATGGAGAAGGGTGGCCAAGGAGCTGTTAAGTGAGGACTGAAGCCCGAGCCAGAATCTTAGCAGCCAACAAGTGAAGACATCAGCAGATTCTGAAAAGATTAAACAGATCACAATGAGACGATAACTCTGGTGATAAGGCTTCTCCGATAACTGGTGATAAACTGGATTACTCAGATTATGAATGTCTAAACAAAAAGCAGGGAGACCATCAGCAAATCGCTTATTGTTATTATTATTTGTTTGCTTTTGTTGTTGTCATTTTGTAATTAATGGAGACCTGATAAATTCTCTGTTAAGAATCATTTTTCTCTGCTCTCCTGTTTACTAAATTAAAATGAACTTCTTAGCATGCAATTATAAGCCCTCCATGATCTGGCTGGCTCTGACCTGCCTTCCCAACTCTCAGTCTGACTACCACCTCACCCATTCTCCATTACCCTCTGCAACGCTGACCTGGTCAGTGCTCACTGGAAAAAGTCCTGTCACTGACCACCTCAAGGCACTTCCTTCTCAGAGCATTTCTTTTATTTTCTTATGCCTTCTTCTGCTTCTTTTCCCCTAAATTCTAATGACCATTTGAAACCTCTGGCATGAAATCTTCCTTGATTCTTCCCCAAAGAAATGATCCTACATCTTTTGTTCCATTGTGAGACTTTGGTTTCTGATTATAGCACCTTAGAGATGATCCCCGTATATTTCCTTCTGACAGACTTTGTGCAGCTGTCAGTCTCTCCAAATGGGCTGTATTTTGCTTAAGGCATGACTTGCCTTGTTTGTCTCTCCATCCCCAAACACATAATAAACATGTCTGCCATGATTTTTGCTTCAATTGGTATGGAAGACTTTTGGTTTAGGAGATGACAACTTAAAGAAGAGCAAGAAGCTATGGTTACTATTATGACTTTGATTTGTCATGCTGTAATCGCAGCATATGGCAAAATATTAAGCACGCAAGGTGACATCAATGTTTCCAAACCCTTAGGAAACAGACCAGGGTGTAGGCATGTGTGTGCAATTGAAAAAATTGAACTAATCCTTTTTATTGACATGTTCTAAAATAAAAAATGTTGTTTAAAGCATAAAATGAACTGAACAAAACAGATTGACAGAGTAATATTCCTGTGCCTATTTCTACCCTGATGACGTGAATTTAGGCAAGCTATCAATTTTTTGAGATTTACTTTCTTCTGTTATGGAATAAAGGTGTTGCAGCAGAGGTGATCTCCAAGCTACAGCTCAGCTTTATAGCTCCATGATTCTGTTATACTCCGTACTAAAAGAAGTAGCAACTTATGACTTATTTTCATCTTCTTGGTTTGTGTATCATATAAACACTCACGTCTATCATTCCTGATTAGAGGGGTTTAGTTAGGAAGAGTAATGGGCTGGGCATGTGGATAATGACAGCCAGCCCCCACCTAATAGTCCTTGGGAAAATAAGGGTCATTCCCTGAGTATTCAAGGCATTGACTGAAAGAGACATTTAGGGTGTCCAAGCTGGATGAAGGAAAGAGCTCTCGTCTGGCACTAGGCCTATTCTGTCTTAGTTCAGGCTGCTAGAACAAAATGTAACATACCGAGTGGCTTAAACAATGAGACATTTCTTACAGTTATGGAGGCTGGGAAGTCCAAGGTCAAGGTGCTGGCAGATTTCATTCCTGGTGAGAGCTCTCTTTCTGGCTTACAAATGGCCCTTCCTGCAGTATTTCTTTTGGTAGAGAGATAGATAGAGACAGAGATAGAGATATATAGAGAGAGATCTGGTCTCTCTTCTTCTTCTTGTAAGGGCACCACCATTGGGGCCCCACCATCATAACCTCCTCTAAACCTCCCAAAGGCCAGATTTCCATGTGTCATCACAGTGGGGGTGGGAGGGTGGTTAGGGCTTCAACATATGCATTTGGGGGGGACACAAGCATTCCGTACATAACATTCCATGATCATTTCCTTTGGATTAATCAGAGTCCCAGGGCTAGGGGGTTGTAATTAAAACAGAGAAAAGCCAGGTAACTGAGGAGGTTTGGTGGGACATGAAGAGCCCAGGGTGAAGCTGCTGCATCTCACCTACAGATGGCAGTAAGGCTGTCTGCAGCAGATTCTCTAACGGGTGAGCCCCATACAATATTGAGATTGGTTGCTTTAGGGCAATGACCAGTGAATCAAGAGGCCAAGTAGGAATGTGGAGGCATTCTAGTTCTGAGACTTTGCATTCACCTTCCCCACTGAGCCAGAGACTCAGCAAGAAAGAGGTTCAACTCTCCAACAAATGTGCAGCACCAGTGAGAAAAGCAAAAGGAAAATCAATGTTATTTTTGATCAACTTTTTAATCAACACTTTTGATTTTTTTCCTGCTGTATTATTCATCTGTGCTGGTAGCACTTAGGGCAAAGGATGATAAAACATTTATATGGATGATTTTATGGTTGCTTTCAGCTCTAATTTTCTATATCTTTAAAAACAAATAGAATTTAATAGAAGAGTAGAGGAGTTGTGCTTTTGGCAGCATAATTAAGTTTACTGGAGCTGTGAAATTTGGTCTTTACAAGTGGAACAGAATAATGAGGGAGGTGAGTTAAAATAAGGCTGAATATAAGAGAGTTGCCTTGTATACACCACACTCTAAAACCTGATAGTTCTTTACTTCTATATGAAGCAAAATGTTTTTATTCGGAACATGAGTTTTAAAAGTTTTTTTAAAGAAATCTCTTATTTATGTCCTTGAAACATAAAAATACCTCACTTTGGAGGAAAAAAAAATTAAGTAATATCTTGTGCTTATGGTGTGTATGTTTATAAAACTTAAAAAAATAAACCTAATTCCAAGAGATTAAAGACTTAAGAAAAATTCATCCCCTTCCATAACGATGCAGTGTTGTTTTTTTATTCTTGGTCCCATGTCTGACTTGATTTGTGAGTTACCATTTGTTAAAGACTTCAGATGTCCTGGACACCCAGAAGTTGTTTCCATGTTCTATAGTCAGCATGTGAAATGTTATTTAAAGCCCACATTTTCCTTTTAAATATTACCCCGTGGTTTCAATTCTACAGAGGTCGAATTTCAACCCAACTCCTTGGACTTCCAGGCCTGGAAATCTTTAGCACGCTCTGTCTCTGTTTCCATCTCCTGAAAAAGTTGTCTCTGCAGACAGAGGTTTGGCATCTGCATACTTCCCTCACATATTATATATGACTTACGGAACCTGGGGAAACCAAAAAGCCTCATGGATGGAAAACATGGAATGTATAAGGATCCCTGGATATCTGCATTCAGATGTTTAGTATTTCTTCATTAATGAAGTTAAAATTTAGAAATTAAAACTCAATATCAGATGTTTTAAAGAGGGTTAGAACATAACACATTTATTTATTTATTTTTATTGGAATATAGTTGACATACAATATTATATTAGTTTTAATTGTATTGTACGGTGATTTGACACTTACATTATGAAATGATCACCACGATAAGTCTAGTAACCATCTGTCTCTATACAAAGTTATTACATTGTTATCGACCATATTCCTTATGCTCTATGTTACATCACAGGGGGTTATTTATTTTAGAACTGGAGGTTTGTACTTCTTAATCCCCTCCACCTATTTCACCCATCTCCCCACCTCACTCCCCTCTGGCAAGCACCCATTTGTTTTCTGCTTCTATGAGTCTGTTTTTGTGTTGTTTAGTTTGTTGGTTTGTTTTGTTTTCTAAATTCCACATATAAATGAGATCATATGGCATTTGTCTTTCTGATTTATTTCACTTAGCGTAATATCCTCTAGATCCATCCATTTGTCTTAAATGGCAAGATTTTATTTTTATGGCTGAGTATTATTCCATGATATTTCCAAGCAATAACATTTCTTCTTTATCCATTCATCTACTGATGGTCACTCAAGTTGTTTCTATATCCTGGCCACTGTATATAATGCTGCAATGAACATCAGAGTGCATATATCTTTTCAAATTTTTGTTTTTGTTTTCTTCAGGTGAACTCATACAATTCAACATCAAAAAATCAAACAAGCTGATTAAAAAATGGGCTGAGAACATGAAAAGACATTTTTCCAGAGAAGACATATAGATGGCCAACAGGCATATGAAAAGATGCTCAACATCACTAATCATCAGGGAAATGCAAAGGAAAACCACACTGATGTATCACCTCATACCTAGTCAGAATAGCTATCATCAAAAAAAACAAGAAAAGACAAGTGTTCGCAGGGATGTGAAGAAGAGGGAACACTCATGCACTGTTGGTTGGACTGTAAATTTGTGCAGCCTCTACGGAAAACAAGATGAAGATTCCTCAAAAACTTAAAAGTAAAACTGCCATATGATCCAGCAGTTTCAGAACAAATTGTACTTAAAAAGCTAGTGAATTCATTGTGGAATTACAGGACAAATCTTGAAACCTGTGCTACAGTGTATGTCAAAGCATGTTTTCTGAATGATGAGATTTTTTTTTTTTCTGGTCATCCCAAGTCAATTCTAGATTTGATATAGTCCTATATTTTTGCCACATTAGGTCAAAACTCAATTTATTATTGCTCTTTTGGCTCTGTAGTGGTAAAATACTGGATACAAAACCCCCAGAGTCCAGATCTACTCATGGTTGTATAACTAATTCAGTGTGTGGCAGACTCTATTCAGCATATTGCATAGCAAGGTTTGGTAACCTGAGAGTAAGCACTGAAAAAGTCAATTGCGTTTATGATTGGAAATGGAAGTACAGTAGTATTTTCAATTATCTCAAAGGTTACACTCAGTTTCTTAAAGTGCATAATTCTATTTGCTGTCTTTATTAAGTTTTATGACATAGTTATTTTTACTTAGGGACAACTGATGATAAAACATTATTGGAATGATTTTGAAGCTTCTTCCAGCTCTAATACAATATATTAAAAAAAATAAGAGAAATATCTTGTATATACTACACTCTAAAACCTGATAGTACTTTACTTCTATATTAACCAAAATATACTTATTTGAAACATGATTTCCAAATTCCTTCTGTTCATTCCTTCCTTTCTTATATTTTCTGTTTTATATGTTACATATGTGTGTGTGTGTGTATATATATATATAT
>NW_006786129.1:1030712-1045922 GCF_000442215.2 Lipotes vexillifer
TTTTTTGTGGTACGCGGGCCTCTCACTGTTGTGGCCCCTCCCATTGTGGAGCACAGGCTCCGGACACGCAGGCTCAGCAGCCACGACTCACGGGCCCAGCCGCTCCTTGGCACGTGGGATCTTCCCGGACTGGGGCACGAACCCGCGTCCCCTGCATCGGCAGGCGGACTCTCAACCACTGCGCCACAAGGGAAGTCCCCCCTCCTCCTTTTCTTAAAATAAAATTTCTTGTTTTAGTGGTCTTTTCACTGAACTATGTCACCAAGGACTGGGAACCACCCAAGTCTCAAGAACCTTTGCTCTACTTGCTAAATTTTCTAGCCTTTAAAAAAAAATGTATTTTAAGGAAATACAAAGAAATAGATGGCATTTTATGGAGATATATTGGTCTTGTTAAGACATTCAGTTTAAACAACAATTCAATAATTAATCAATACTATTGTTATTTTGAGAAAATAGAAGCTTATTTTGGGAAATAACTTGCAATTGAGAAGCTGTAGATTACTTGATGTTGTTTAAAATTGTGCTTATACTAGAAAATATATAATGTACTTAAAATCTTCATGTAGGCAAAAAATTCTTTAAATTCCCTTTTCTGTATTACTTTCTATTCAATGAAATAATTTTATTTAGGTCTCTGTATCAACTGTATGAAAAGTTGATCTAGAACTGATTTTAGTGCCAGATTCTACAATGAACTTATTGACAAGGAATAATATTTTGAATTTATGTTTTGACTTTTAAAAATTTACCCAGTGTTTTTTTGAAGTAGATTTGTTCTTTGAAGAAGCAAAGGCATCCATATACTTGAGGTGAGAAAGAGAATTATGCAGTAGAAATGATTACTCTTACAGAATTAGTTGTGGAATATTTGAAATGAAATGTATGTACTTTGGATAAGTATATTGTGAAGAGTGAGTTTTGTAGCTGATTTTTCAAAGGTATTTGGGTTTAAATCCCAGATTCATCACTCTATGTGAACCTGGATTAGCATTTAAAATTTCTAAACCTATCTCCTCATCCTTAATAAGAATTACATATGGTTATTTTGAGGATTTAAATCATGCCTGGCACATAGTTAGAGCTTAAGAAAGATCAACAATCTGTTTCTCTTCTCCTTTGTTTTGTCTTCTGAAAGAAGGCTCTGATGTCAGTTTCTGTTACAGTTTTTGGGTATGAAGGGAAAGGTATAGTAACAACTCCTTTTCTGTGACCCATCAAGTTGGTAATCACAATCAGCTGGCAAAACTTTCACTGTGTTGGTTTGTGCCATTGGAAGTATTGCTAATACACCAGTTTTAAAGATCTGTCAGCTCTGGGCACCAACAGCATGGCTACAGTTGTTAAGTCTTGGTCAAGTTCAAACATGTATTTAAAGCAATGTCTGAATGAGTGATTTAATACATCTCTTTATAAATACAACAGAATACATTCATTAGAAATGGCTGACTGAGAAAGGCAAATATTGCATGGTATCACTTATACGTGGAACCTAAAAAAGCTGAACTAATAGATATGAGACTGAGATGGTGGTTACCAGGGTATGGAAGGTGGGGGAAAAAGGGTAATTGTTGGTCAGAATACAAACTTCCAGCTATAAGCTGAGTAAGTTCTGGGGATCTAATGTACAGCATAGTGATCATAATTAATAATACTGTATTATGTTCTTGAAAGTTGCTAAGACAGCAATTATTAATATAATTTAATATTCTCACCACAAATGGAATGGTAGTTTATGATATGATGTAAACATTAACTAATGCTATGGTGGTAATTATTTTGCAATATATGTGTGTATCAAGTCAACACGTTGTACATCTTAAACTCACAATACTGTATGTCAATTATATCTCAATAAAGCTGGAAAAGAAAAAAAAAGAAAAAAGAAATGGCTGATCCACTTTGTAGATGAATAACTATATGTTAATTACCATAGTGTTTTAAGCATAATTACAAATAGCAAAACACATTTTAAAAACCTGGTGGTGCAGTTCTGATATGAATTTGTAATTCATCCTCTCTAGAAATTGGTAAAGCTTCTATTTCAATATAAAGGTGAGGTGTTTTGTTTTGTTTTATTTCCTGGAATGACTGCAACTTTGCTGCTTCTTTACTCTTCTTAGTTTGGATGATTCCGTGCTCTGTGTCTCACCTTATTTTTCCTCTTCCCTGGACTGCGCTAAAGTCACTTTCTTATACTCATTTATTCACTAAATTTTTACCAAGTCCCTATTATGTATCAAGCACTATTCTAGGCATTGGAATGCAATGCAAAATGAATGACAAAAGTACCCATAGGAATTTCTAGAGCAGGAGACAGAAAACAAAATCCATACATGGTCGTTTCAGTCAATTTCCATGCTGCATAGAGAAACAAGTACTCTAAGAAGTTGGGCAGAGAGAGTGAGGTTTCTGTGGTTTAGTGGGATATTTGGAGGTCTCTGTGAGAGGACATTCCTTCACTGGAGACCTGCTATAAAGTCTGGGTGTTAAAGGAAAACTACAGAGAACTTTTATTCTCTATCTGCAATTGCCTTAGATTTAAAAGAGTCTTTATCAAATATAAGATCAAAAAATTGCTTTCTAAAATATATTATGGGGGACTTTCCTGATGGTGCAGTGGTTAAGAATCTGCCTGCCAATGCAGGGGGCACAGGTTCGAGCCCTGGTCCAGGAAGATCCTACATGCCGTGGAGCAACGAAGTCCATGCATCACAACTGCTGAGCCTGCTCTCTAGAGCCTGCGAGTTACAACTGCTGAGCCCACGTGCCACAACTACTGAAGGCCGCACACCTAGAGCCCCTGCTCCACAACAAGAGAAGCCACAACAATGAGAAGCCCGCACACTGCAACAAAGAGTAGCCCCCACTCGCCGCAACTAGAGAAAGCCCGCATGCAGCAATGAAGACCCAAAGCAGCCAAAACTAACTAACTAAATGAATTAATAAAAAGTAAAATAAAATATATGGTGTAAAGCTCGATAGCAAGTACTTACTACTGGACATGGCTTCACACTCTGTATTTGCCCCCCCACCCCTTTTCTCATTCTGTCTCTTCTTCATCCTCTCTCTTCCCCTCTCTCCCTCCTTTTCCCCCCTTTTTTCCTTCCCTTTCTTTCCCTTCCCCTCTCCTTATATTTCTCTGGCTCCTGTAGACTTGGAATTCATTGATTATCCATTTCATGACTCCTGTTTATAGGATTCGCCATCAGTAAGGGAAGGATTTTAAAGATGTGGTGGAAAAGACTGAAATATTTATTTCAGAAGTGACCAATATAGAAATAAATATAATTGACATGATTATCTAATTATAAATCTTTTAACTGGTCATTGATTTGATACATTTTGGATTAAACTCAAATAAAATTTTAGTTTTGAAATTATAGGAACGATCTAGGGAAAAGAAAAATAAAAGCAAATTTCTGCACAAAGTATAGTATTTTTATATCTAGAGGATATTACGTTAGTATTTTTAAAGGTTATCTACAGAAACTCTAGATATGTGTTTTCCTACAACATAAATAAACAACAAATAAAATAGATTTATCTTTTCTACCCACCATGACTATTTAATAAATATAGTGAAGAAAAAAGCTTATATATTAAAACAAATTTATTTTTCTATACTGACTCTATCAAACCTATCCAAACTGTGTTTATTTGGAGGAAAAATAACTACATGAAATATGAAAAGTTCAGTAGGTAATTTAATATTACCCAAGGTAGAGAAATGTTAACATTTATTGTATATCTGACACACACACACAATAACATTTCTGTAATATTTATTTATTAAAACAAACCTAAGAGTTTATCCATGCCACTACTTTACAGATGAGGAGTTTCACAGGGGAACTTTCCCAAGGTTAGTTACATATCAGCCCCCTCAAAAGTTGGGATTTTTAAGGTCTTTCTAGATTGTAAAAAGCATGCTCTATTCCTTGTAATATGTATCCTCCCTAGAAAAACAATCAGGCATGGATGGGATGCTCAGAGAAGATAGGAGTAGACATGAAATATTGAATCAGCCAACTGCTATTTTTCCTAGAATTGACCCCAGATGTAGATAATGATTCAGTTTCCATCACCGTAGTATTTTAAAATTAGATGGTGAAACTTCATGCAAAATCAAGTCAGTTATATTGATTCCCATTTTCTACAAATTAAGATAAAGGCATTTTTGCTTTTTTTACACTCCTTTCATGATCTACTAAAGACATTAAGAGCACAATATTGAAATTTACTGTGGATTATTCCATTTTCACAATGACATCTATTCTTTAGCCTAATATTTAAATGCCAGATCAGTCCCTAGTAATGGAATTGTTGGCTGATATAAGAAATTGATTAATTAATTTTACTCAAATTACTTTTATTTTCCATTGCAATATAAGTTAATAAAACAAAAAGGGTGACACATTTAAACTCACCATTCATTACGCAGGTGATAATGATCTTATATATAGAAAATTCTAAAGACTCAACCAAAAAACTGTTGGAACTAATCTATGAATTCAGTAAAGCTGCAGGTTATAAAATCAACATACAGAAATCAGTAGTGTTTTTACACATCAACAATTAAATATCTGAAAAAGGAATAAAGAAAACAATTCCATTCACAATAGTATCAAAAGCCATAAAACACTTAGGAATAAATTTAACTAAAGTGAAAGATTTGTACAATGAAAGCTACAAGACTTTGATGAAAGAAACTGAATAAGATACAAATGGAAAGATATCCCTTGTTTATGGATCAGAATAATTTATATTAATAAAATGTTCATACTACACAAAGCCATCTATAGATTCAATGTAATCCCTATCAAAATTCCAAAGGCGTTTTTCACAGAAATAGAAAAAACCCTTAAATTTGTGTGAAGCCACAAAAGACCTCAAATAGCCAAAGCAATCCTGAGAAAGAAGAATGATGCTGAAGGCATCACATTTCCTGACTTTAAATGTGCTACCAAGTTATAGTGACCAAAGGAGGCTTCCGAGGAGGCGGAGGAGACCACAAGCCACAAGGAAAGAAGACAAAGTTTGAACAGTGTTTTCTACCCCTGTCTTCCTCTCTTCCAGTTGAAAGAAAGGACTCAGTGTTTACTGTTACCTGCTCAGTGACGGAGCCTTCTGAGTACATTCCAAGACAGTATACAGCCCTGTGGTCTACTTGGAAATCCGTATAGGGAACATTTCAAGAGAGATAACCCTGTTGGTGTTGACTGGATATTCGTATAAACTTTTAAAAGAGATGAGTGATAGAGCTAACCCTTATCTGTAAGTTTTGAATTTATATTGTTTCCTCCGATGTACAAAACCATTTTTTTTCCTATGGAATTTTTTGGTTTTGGTTTTATTGTTTGTTTGTTTGTTTTGCGTTGGGGGGTTATAAAGAAAAGCAGAATGTTTTATCATGATTTTTGCTTTAGCAACTTTGGGACAAATTAAAAGTCCCAAAACTCATACAACTCATACAGTAACAGAAAACCAATCTAACTAAAAAGTTGGCAGAGGAACTGAATAGGAAGTTCTTCGGATAAAACATGCAAATGGTCAACAGGTACATGAAAAGATGCTTGACATCACTGATTATCAGGGAAATGCAAATCAAAACCATAATGAGATATCACCTCACACCTGTTAGGATGACTATTATGAAGAAGAGAAGAGATTAAAAAATGTTGACAAGGATGTAAAAACAAAACAAAACAAAACATAAAACAAACCCAAAAGCCTTTTGTACTGTTGGTGGGAATGTAAATTGTTTTGACCACTATGGAAAACAGTATGAAATTTCCTCAAAAATTTAAAATAGAACTACCATATGATCCAGCAATTCCACTTCTGGGCATATATCCAAAAAAATGAAAACAGGAAATCAAAAAAGATATCTGCACCCCCATGTTTATTGTAGCATTATTCACTATAGTCAAAATATGAAAGCAACATGTCAACAGATGAATGAATAAAGAAAACGTGGTATACACACATATGTACAATGGAATATTATTCAGCCAGGAAAAAGAAGAAAAGCCTGCTATTTTTGACAACGTGGATGCACATTGAGGGCATTACATTAAGTAAGATAAGTCAGACAGAGAAAGATATATGATGTCACTTATATGTAGAATCTAAAAAAAGCTGAATTTACAGAAACGGAGAGTAGAATGGAGGATAATAGGAGCTGAGGGTAGGGGGGCACAAATTGGGAGGATGTTGGTCAGAGTGTACCAACTATATATTTTCATAGTTTGTTGTAATTAATTAGTTATTGAAAATATTAATCTGTGCTATACATTTTCTTCTGTTGTTAATAAATAAAAATCCAAGAGCCAGCCATTATTTTATTTGCAGATGTTATATAATGCAGGAAAAAAAAAAGGAAAAGTAATCATCCCATTAGAGGTTTTCCTCAAGATTATTTTTTATTAATGCACCTAATAGACATCATTAACTATGATTTCTGGCATTTTAAGGTTAACAAAAGATATGTGAGACTCTGGATATGATGATAACCAATAAATTTTTTTAAATTTAACTTTTTAGATAAACTAGAACCAAACAAAATATCCCATCATTTTTATTAAATTTTTGCCTGGCACCATCATTTGTTAATAATGCCACTATAAACAAAGATAGTTGCCTGGGTACCAAAAATAGGAGACCTGGTTTGGATAGGATGATAGCACAGTCACTCATGGAAAGCATATGGTCACTGTGAAGAAATATTCACCCCCCCAAATAAACATCTGGGGCAAGAAAACAAAAGAATGCTTTTAGGAAAATGAAAGTAATCTGGTAGTAAAGAGGATAAAGCTTCATTAAGTACAAGACATAATTGAAGTGTTAATTGAAAACAATATTGAGCAGACAGATGTGTATCTTGTGAAAAAGTTAGCTACCAATTATAAATGTTTACCTGTGCAAGTACTATTTTAAATACTTTACCTTTAAGCCTCATCACAATTCTATGAGCTAACTACTATTATCTCTCCACTTTACAGACAAGGAAACTGAGGCACAAATGGTAAGTATCTTCCTCAGGCTTCCACGGCTAATAGATAGTAGAGCTGGGAGTTGAACCCATGTAAAGAGGTTCTGGAATCCATGCACTTAAACATTGTGAGATACTGAGGTTTGAGAGGAAATTAAGGTTCAATGATAGCATGCCATTTCAATGATACTTCACACTAAATTGTGCTTGGGTTATGCCACATTTGCTGTGAAGCTAGGCCTCATTTGAATTTATTTAGCACAAGTTGTGGCCATCCATAGGACCACTGATGCTACACAATAAATACTCGTTACTATTATCATTAAGAAAAAAACGTATTGGAAAACTTTTGGTCTCCACATCTTCAATTAAAAGAAGGACACAAGTAAGTTCCAATCATACATCTCATCCAGAAAGGACTGGCAAGCTTTAACCACCAAAATTAGAGTCCACCCAGAATTTATGACTGGCATTTTGAAGAAAATGCAAATGTTCCGCTGTTTTATCCCATTCCCTTTGGCAAAATGCAACTTTTATTCTTGAAAATAATTATCTTTGCCAACACTGCTTGCAAAAGGCAAGTAGAAGTTAATAGAAATGACAGACAACATACTTTCACATAACTGAAGTGACTGTGGGATAATAGCAAATGATTATTAACAAGTATATTTTTAACAAATTAGGCAGCATTCAAAGCAGCTAGATTTTTTTGGTTTATCCTTTCATGCCTTTAAATTTAAACTTCATTTCACAAAAATCTACAAAGCAGTAAAACTGAATTAGAAGTAGTTTAAAGGGAATTTAGTATCATCAAACTATGTATATACTCTTTATGTGTACTATGAATATAGTAAAGAAAGATTATTTTTAAAAGCAAACTTAAAGTCTACTCGGTAAGAATTTTTTTTTTTTTTTTTTTGTGGTACTCGGGCCTCTCACTGTTATGGCCTCTCCCGTTGCAGAGTACAGGTTCTGGACGCGCAGGCTCAGCGGCCATGGCTCACGGGCCCAGCCGCTCCGCGGCATGTGGGATCTTCCTGGATCGGGGCACGAACCCGCGTCCCCTGCATCGGCAGGCGGACTCTCAACCACTGCACCACCAGGGAAGCCCAAGAATTTATTTTTATTGTTGAAAATTATACCTTGTATAATATTGACCATTTTAACCATTTATAAGTGTATAATTCAGTGGCATTAAATACATTCTCAAACGTGTATAACCATCACCACTACCTACACCTAAAACTTTTTCATCACCCCCACCAAAACCTCTGTACCCATTAAACAATAACTTTCCCCTCCTGTTCCCCCCAGTCCCTGGGACCTCTATTGTACTTTGTGCCTCTATGAATTTTACTGTTCTAGGTACTTCATATAAATGGAATAATATATTTGTCCTTTGTGTCTGGCTTATTTCACTAAGCATAATGTTTTTTTTTTTAATTTAAGTATAGTTTACTTTCAATGTTATATTAGTTTCAGGTGTACAAAATAGTGATTTAATAATTTTTAGATTATACTCCCTTTAAAGTTATTATAAAATATTGGCAATATTTCCTGTGCTTCCTGTGCTGTACATTATACCCTTGGTTCTTATTTATTTTATACCTAGTAGTTTGTACCTCTTAATCCCTTCCTGTATCTTTCCCTCCCCGCATGACTTTCCTGTCTGGTAACCACTAGTTTGTTCTCTGTATCTATAAGTCTGCTTTGGCTTTATTACATTCATTCTTTTGTTGTATTTTTTAGATTCTACATATAAGTGAAAACATACAGTATTTGTCTTTCTCTGTCTGATTTACTTCACTTAGCATAACACACTCCAGGTCCATTCATGCTGTCACAAATAGCAAAAGTTAATTCTTTTTTATGGATGAGTAATATTCCACTATGTGTGTATGTATATATATATATATATATATATATATATACTTCCATATCTTAGCTATTGTAAATAATGAGGCTATGAACATTGGAGTGTTAAGGTGCATATATCTTTTTAAACTAGTGTTTTCATATTCTTCACTCATATACCCAGGAGTGGAATTGCTGGATATGATAGTTCTATTTTTAATTTTTTGAGGAATCCTTATACTGTTTTCCAAAGTGACTGTACCAATTTACATTTCCACCAACAGTGAACTATGGTTCCCTTTTTCCCTCATCCTTGCCAAATTTATTATTTGCTGTATTTTTGATGATAACCATTCTGTCAGGTGTTAGGTGATATCTCATTTCAGTTTTGATTCACATTTCCTTAATGATTAGTCATGTTGAGGATCATCTCATGTGCCTGTGTTTTCTTTGGAAAAATGTCTATTCAGGTTTTCTGCCCATTTTTTAATTGGATTGCTTGTATTTTTCATATTGAGTTCATATGAGCTCTTTATATATTTTGGATATATTTTGGATATTTATATATTTTGCTTTATCAGACATCATTTACAAATATCTTCTCCTATATAGTAGGTTGTCTTTTCATTTTATTGATGGTTTTCTTTGTTGTTCAAAAACTTTTATACAAAACATTGTAAATCAACTATACTATAACATAAAATAAAAATTAAATTAAGAAAATCTTTTAAGTTTAATTAGGTCCGATTTTTTTATATTTGCCTTTGTTTCTCTTGTCTGAGGAGACAGAAGCAAAAAAAGTATTGCATAGATCTATGTTAAAGAGTCTACTGCTGGGCTTCCCTGGTGGCACAGTGGTTAAGAATCCACCTGCCAAGGCAGGGGACACAGGTTTGAGCCCTGGTCTGGGAAGATCCCACATGCCATGGAGCAACTAAGCCCGTGTGCCACAACTAAGCCCTGAGTCTGTGCTCTAGAGCCTGTGAGCCAGTTACTGAACCTATGTGCCACAACTACTGAAGCCTGCGTGCCTAGAGCCCATGTTATGCAACAAGAGAAGCCACCACAATGAGAAGCCCGTGCACTGCAACGAAGAGTAGCCCCTGTTTGCCGCAACTAGAGAAAGCCTGTGCATGGCAACGGAGACCTAACACAGCCAAAAATAAATAAATTAAATTAAATTAACAAAGGAGTCTACTGATTATGTTTTCTTCTAGGAGTTTATGGTTTCATGTCTTATGCTTAGGTGTTTAATTTATTTTGAGTTTATTTATGGTGTGAGAAAATGTTCCAATTTCATTCTTTTGTGTGTAACTATCCAATTTTCCCAGCATCACTTACTGAAGAGACTATTTTTCCCCATTGATATTTTTGCCTCCTTTTTCATACATTAATTGACAATAGATGTGAGGGTTTATTTCTGGGGTCTCTGTTCTGTTCCATTGATTTATGTGCCTGTTTTGGTGCCAATGACATACTGCTTTGATTACTATGGCTTTGTAGTGTAGTGTCAAGTCAGGAAGCATGATACATACAAGTTTGTTCTTTTTTCTCAAGATTGCTTTGGCTTTTTGAGGTCTTTTGTGGTTCTATAGAAATTTTTAAATTATTTGTTCTAGTTTTGTAAAAAATACCATTGGTATTTTGATGGATTGAGTTGAATCTCTAGATTGCTCTACATGGTATGGACATTTTAACAATATTAATTCTTCTAATCCATGAACAAGGAATGTCATTCCATTTATTTGTATTGTTTTCAGTTTCCTTCATCAATGTCTTACAGTTTTCAGAGTATAGGTCTTTCACCTCCTTAAGTTTACTCCTATGCATTTTACTCTTTTTGATCCATTTTTAAATGGGATTTTTTTGCTTTCTCTTTGATATTTCATTATTGTGTAGAAAATCAACAGATTTCTATACATTAATCTTGTACCCTGCAACTTTACTGAATTATTAATTCTAATTCTTTATTGGTGGAGACCTTAAGGTTTTCTATATGTAGTATCATGTCATTTGCAAGTTGTGACAGTTTTACATCTTATCTTCCAATGTGGATGCTTTTTATTTCTTTTTCTTGTCTGATTGCTGTGACTAGGACTTCCAATACAATGTTAACTACAAATGGTGAGAATGGGCATCCTTGTTCCTAATTTTAGAAGAAAAGTTTTCAGTTTTTCACTGTTGAGTGTAATGTAAGCTGTGGGTTTGTCATAGATGACCTTTATCATGTGGAGATATATCCCCTCTATACAAATTTTGTTGAGATTTTTTTATCCCAAATGGGTGTTGAATTTTGTCAAATGCTTTTTGTGTGTCTATTGAAATTATCATGTTATTTTTATCCTTCCTTTTGTTAATGTGGTGCATTGCATTAATTGATTTGGGGTATTGAACCATCCTTGAATCCCTGGAATAAATCCCACTTGATCATGATTATGATCCTTTTCATGTATTGTTGAATTTCATTTGCTAATATTTTGTTGAGGATTTTTGCATCTATATTCATCAGAAATATTGGACTGTAATTTTTTTTATAGTATCTTTATCTGATTTTGCTATCAGTGTAATGATGGCCTCAGAATGAATTTGAGAGTGTTCCCTCTTCAATTTTTTGGAATAGTTTAAGAAGGATAGGTATTAACTCTTCTTTTATATGTTTGGTAGAATTACCCTTTGGTGGGAGGTAGGGCTGGAGTAGGAGGGGCTAGAGCCAGAGTTAGGTGAAAGCTGAGGCTTCTCCTACACTCAGTGGTGTCACTGTCCTGGTGCACTCTCATCAGCAATAGCAGCCTTCACCCTAGTGGAGAGCAGTGCTGGACCAAGGAGGGCTGGAACAAGTGCTTGGTGCAGGGTGGGGAGCATGTTGGGGGTGATCCTGGAAAGCTAGACAAAGCGTCAAGCGGTTTTCAATCTGCTGCCTCTGCACTGTGACTGAGAGTGGGAAAATCCATGTACACTCTTCAAGACCGAAGTCTTAGTTTTTTACAGCCTTCTGGTAAGCCCCCAGCTAAGGGGGCTTGACTTCTCAGTGTCAGACCCCAGGGCTGAGGTAGCTAATATGTGTCTTGAACCCCTTGCTCCCCAGGGAGGATCCTGGAGCTTATGATATCCTCTTCCTCTTCTGTGTTCCCTGCTAGGGGTGTGGATTCTGACCAGATTGCTTCTCCTCCCTTCCTACCCAACTCCTACCCGGTTCTTTCTTTACAGGCTTGGCTGTAGTAGAGCTGTTCTGCTAGTCCCCAGGTAGATTTCAGTGAGTCACTCTACATGTAGTTTTAGTTTTGATGTGTTTTTGAGGGGAGGGGGCCCCAGAATTCTCCTACTCTGACAACTTTATCTCTTCTCTCAACATAATGTTTTCAAGGTCCATCCATATTGTAGCAAAAATAAAAATTTCATTCCTTTTTATGACTGAATAGTATTTCAGTGTGTGTGTGTGTGTGTGTGTGTGTGTGTGTGTGTGTGCATGTGTGTATCACATTTTGCTTATTCATTCATCAGTTGATGGACCCATGGGTTATTGTGAATAATGTTGGTATGAATACTGGTGTATAAATATCTGTTTGAATCCTTACTTTCAATTCTTTTAGATTTATTGCTTGGAATGGGATTGTTAACTTTGTATAGTTTGGGGAAACATATATATGGTTCTAGGAACCACCATACTACTTTCTACAGTGGCTGCACAATTTTACATTGCTATCAGTAAAGCCCAAGTGTTCCAACTTCTCCAAATTCTAATCAACACTGTTACTTTCCATTTTTAAACAATTATCACCTTCCTAGTAGGTGGAAAATGCTATTTCTTTCTGCTTTTGATTTGTATTCATCTAATTACTAATGATGTTAAGCATCTTTTTATGTCCTTATTGCCCATTTGTATATCTTTGAAGAAACGTCTCTTCAAGGCCATTCAACTGGGTTTGTTGTTGTTGTTGATTTGTAGGAGTTCTTTACTTATTCTGAATTTTAATCTCTTACCACATATATAATTTGCAAATATTTTCTCCAATTCAATAAGTTGTCTTTTTGCTTTCTTGGTAGTATCCTTTGATGCACGAAAATGTTCTTAATTTTGATGAAGTCCAGTTTATCTAGTTTTCTTTTGTTGCCTGTTCTTTTGGTGTTTCTATCCATGAACATGAGATGTATTTCCATTTATTTAGTTCTTCTTTAATTCTTGCAACAATAATTTGTAGTTTACAGTGTACAAGACTTTCACCTCCATGGTTAGACTTAATCCTATTTGATTTTTTAATGTACTATTATAAACACAATTGCTTTCCCAAATTCATTTTTGAATTATTCATTGCTGAAGTAAAGAGCCACAGTTGACTTTTTGTGTTCATCTTGCACCATGCAACTTTGATGAATTAGTTTATCACCTCTAAGAGGTTTTTTAGTGTGGATTCTTTAGGATTGTCTGTAGGTAAGGTCTTACTCCTTGTAATCTGATCTTTACTCCAACACTGTAATTTCATCATTCCAAGAATGTCATATAAATGGAATCACACAGTATACAATCCTTTGATATTGGCTTTTTGAATTTAGCATAATACCCTTGAAATCCATACAAGTTTTTGTGTATATTGGTAATTAATTTAATTAATGAATATTTTTTCATTGTATGATTATATCACAGTTTGTTTCTCTATTCATCTTTTGAAAAATATTTGTGTTATTTTCAGTGTTTGGTTATTACTGATAAAGCTGCAATGCACACTCATATACAGATTTTCATGTGAACATAACTTTTCATTTCTTTAAGATATATACCTGAAAGTGCAATTTCTGTGTCTTATGGTAAGTGTATATTTAGTTTCATAAGAAACTTAACTGTTTTCTAGAGTGCTGTATCATTTTATATTATCACTAGCAATTGTAAAATATCTGGTTGTTCCTCAGCAGAACTTGATATTGCTAGTATTTTTATTTTACTACTGTAGTTGGAATATATATCATAGTGGTTTTTAGTTACAATTCTCTAATAGCCAATGAAGTTGAACATCTTTTTATGTGCTTATTGCCATTTGTATGTCTTCTTTGATGAAGGGTCTGTACAAGTCTTTTTACATTTTATAATTGAATTTTTTTGTTTTTCTACTATTAAGTTTAAAGAGTTCTTCACATATTGTGATACAATTCTTTGTCAGATATATGATTTGTAAATATTTTCCTCCAATCCATGGCATGTCTTTAAATCATTTTTACAGGTTACTTTATAGAGAGAAGTTTTTAATTCTTTAATATGAATGATATCTATTTTTTTTTAATGTATAGTGATTTAGATGTCTAAGTATAGTGATAGTCCTAAGAACTCTTTGCCTAGTCCCTGGTCACAAAGATTCTTTCCTGTTTTCTTTTTTTCTAAAAGTTTTATAGTTATACACTTTTCTGTGAGATCTATGACCCATTTTGAGTTACTTTTTTACAAGGTGTGAAGTTTAGGTCTAGATTTATATTTTTGCCTGTGGAATTCCAATTGTTTCAACACAATTTGTTGAAAAAAATCTTTTTTCTACTGAATTATTTTTGCTTTTTTGGCAAAAGTCAAAAGCAGACCTACCTGTGTAGATCTCTTTCTGGACTTTATTCTGTTCAATTGATCTGTGTGTCTATTCTTTACCAATTCCACATTTCTTTGTTTTTACAGCAGAATAATAAGTCTTAACATTATGATTCCTCCAAACACATTCTCTTTTACAGTATTGCTTTAGCTTTTCTAGTCCCTTCATCCTTCCATATAAATTTTTTTTTTTTTTTTAAATTTATTTGTTTAGTTTTGTCTGTGTTGAGTCTTCGTTTTGTGCGTGGGCTTTCTCTAGTTGCGGCAAGCGGGGGCCACTCTTCATCGCGGTGCGCGGGCCTCTCACTACCTCGGCCTCTCTTGTTGCAGAGCACAGGCTCCAGACGCGCAGGCTCAGTAGTTGTGGCTCACAGGCCCAGTTGCTCCGCGGCATGTGGGATCTTCCCAGACCAGGGCTCAAACCCGTGTCCCCTGCATTGGCAGGCAGACTCTCAACCACTGCGCCACCGGGGAAGCCCCATATAAATTTTTGAAGCCGCTTGTCTATATCTCTAAAAATGTTTGCTGGAATTTTGATAGGCATTTTTTGCACCTGTAAATCAATTTAGTGAAAATTCACATCTTACTATGGTGAGCCTTCTAATCAATGAACACTGTCTTTCCATTTACTTATAAATTATTTGAATTATTTCAGAAGTCTTTTGTAGTTTTCAGCATACAGACTATGCACATGTTTTAAAAGGCTTATATCTAAGTATTTCTTTTTTGTTAAGCTATTATAGATGATATTGTATTTTAAATTTGGGTTTCCAGTTATTCATTTCTATTGTAGGGA
>NW_006786129.1:1045932-1050197 GCF_000442215.2 Lipotes vexillifer
AATATACAGTCTTTGTAGATTGACCTTTGTTTCCTGTGACCTTGCTACATTCACTTGTTACTTTTAGGAAGTTTTTTGTTTTTGTTTTTGGTAGATTCCTTGAGATTTTCTACATAGGCAATTATCGTCTGCAAATAGGGCAGTTTTATTTCTTCCTTTCCAATCTATATGTCTTCTATTTCCTTTGTTGCTTTAATGAACTAAGACACCTATTACTATGTTGAACTGCAGTAGAGAAAGTGGAATCCCTACTTTTTTCCAGATTTTAGGGAAATTATTCAGTTTTATACCATTAAGTATGATATTAGCTGCATGTTATTTTATGGAAGCTCTTTATCAGGTTGAAAAAAGTTTTCTTCTATTCTTAGTTTGTTGATAGTTTTATTGTAAGTGGGTAATGTGAATTTTGTCAAATGATTTTTCTACATCAATTGATATGATACTGTGGCTTTTACCCTATAGACTGTTTATATGGTGATTATATTGATTGATTTTTAAGTAACTCTTGCATTCCTGGAGTAATCCCCAGTTGGTCATGTTGTGTTTTTTGTTTCATATATTGGAGGATATGATTTACTAGTGTTTGTTGAGGATTTTATGTCTATGTTCACGAGAGAGATTGTTTATAGTTTTCTCTACTTGTTCTATCTTTGTCTAGTTTGGGAATTAGGATAATGCGAGCCACATAAGATGATTTGGAAAGTGTTCTCTCTTATTTTTGGGGAAAAGACTGTGTAGAATTGATTTTATTTCTTCCCTAAGTGTTTTGTAGAATTCACCAGTAAAATCATATGGAACTGGAATCTCTTTTTGAATATTTTAACTAAAAATTTAGTGTATTTAATAGATATAGAACTATTAAAGCTATCTTGTTTTTTCATATGTGTGTTTTGGTGGTTTGCATCTCAAGAAATTTATTAATTTCATCTAAGTTGTTGAATTTATGGGTTTCGAGTTGTTTGTAGTATTTTCTTATTATCATCCCACATGATTCTCAGGTCCCTATTCTCAGGAGAGGAGGGAGAGTTGACTCTGCTCACAGTACTGGAGGTCCGGGATGAATGACAGGCTCCATCCCACAGTCTCCACAATTCCTAGTCGAGAGTGGGAAAGTAGACATAGGTAAAAATTTCCATTATACAGATTTAGCTTCTTCCTGGTTCTTGTTTTATGTGTGTTTCTGTTAAAAGACAACTTATTTAATATGTATTATTGATTCATTAACATTGAAGGCATGACCCATGGTACTATAACGCACGCCTAAACAAAGCTTACCTCAAGACACGTTCTCTCCTTAAGGCACATTGCAGTATTCTTGTGCTTATAAACTCTAGAAAATACTTCAGCAACATGCTTGGCGGGGAGACTTTTAAACAGCAAAACCACCAATAGAAAGTATGAAAATATGAAAAATATGGCATTAAATTGACTGAAAAGGACACACTTGTTTACAGCATGAGATCTGAAACAAGAGGGCAGAACAATGCTTAGTCTGATCTTGGCCGATAAAGTGTGCGGTGGGTGACTCAAGATTTTTGCAAGTCTGCACACATCCATGAATGACCTTGAAGCCACTGCCAGTATAGACTTTGGGGTTACAAAGAAATTTTAGGAAGTAGGCAAATTGGAAAATACAAAATGGATGAATAATAAGGATTGTATTTGAGCTCTAAACCTAGGATCCTAATACCATTGAGAAATAAAGACACTCACTGACAAGTTACTTAAGAAAAGCATATAATTTGACAGTCATCTTTGACATGTATGAACATACTTAGGTAACAAATATTACAATAATTTCAGGTATTAAGAACTTGAAAGATTCCTGTAAAGACCCCAGCTTTAGAAATCTTTAGCTTCTTCAGTAACTTTTAATGGAAAAGAATCCTAGGAATCCACATGCAAGGTGGAGATGCCATTTCTCACTCTCCCGTGTAAGAAAAAATATTCTTAAGAACAGTGGTGTCAGGGTGGGAGTTTTTTCCTTATTTTAGTTTTCTACTGGATAATTGTTATCAATCAATGTGAATTTAAAAGTAAAGTTAGTGAAGACAGATTTTTTTCTTTCAAAATTAAAGTGAAATAATTTGTAAATAAAAAATAAAATGCAAATAAAAAAAGAACAAGTGCCCAGGAAGAAACTGCACAGAGCAATAATATAAGTCTGTTGTCATTACAGAAAAAAGAGATAAAGGTCACAATTTCTGATTGCATAAATTAACAAAAAGAGGCTCTGTCTGCTAATGATGAGAGAGCTTGGCATTCAATGTTAAATGTCATAAACTTTGTTTCTCCTTTTTCTTTCCTTTTTGGGAATGTAAAATTTCCTACACAATCTCTTGGAATTAAATGCTAATTTTTAAATTACTTATAATTATTGCAAAAATGAGCCTGCTTTGAAGAAGAAAGCCCCCAGAACTATATGTAAAAGGAATCAAAAGGCTATTTGTCTAATCTAGACCAAATCACTTAGCTTCGTCTAAAAAGTAAGGGAGGAAATAATGAATGATAGTGTTTATTGAGTAATTACAAAGCACTAGACACAGTTCCAGTCCCTATGAGATAGGCACTGTCATCATTACCATTTACAGGTCAAGAAATGAAGCCTCTGCGAGATTAAGTATCTTGTCATGTCTTACAATAAGTAGGTGGCCAAGTTGGGATGGAAAGCCAGGACATCTGGTTCCAAGACCAAAGCACTTGACGCTGCGCTGCCTCCATATAATGAGAGATGTTGCTTCTATGAGAAGAAGAAAAATGAATATGAAAGTATTTTTTACTTTTACTTTTAAAATTATTATTATTTTTAAAATTTTTTATTGAAATATAGTTGATTTACAATGCTGTACCAGTTTCAGGTGTACAGCAAAGTGGCTCAATTATACATATATATATGTATATATATCATATATATATATTTTATCTTTTTTACATTCTCTTACATTATAGCTTATTACAAGATATTGAGTATAGTTCCCTGTGCCATACAATAGGTCCTTGTTGCTTATTTATAGAAGCATTTTTTTAAATGATGAAGTAATACACACAAGTTAGGAAACATGATGATAATTGTGGGCTGTATTGAATTTGATGTGACTGTGGAATCCTGAATGATGAATACTGACCAGCCAGGTGAAGTGTGTGCATGTGCATATTCCTGGCAAAGAAAACCACTTGTGAAAATATCCTGGGATTGAAAGGAACTGAAAGGAAGCCAGTGTGACTGGATTTTAGTGTGCAAGTCTAGGGACAGTGGTCAATACAAAATGGCAAAGTGTATCTAAACTATAGATATTTACTCATACATTGATTTATTTGTTCCAGTAGAACACTAATACACAGTGTAGGGGTCTCTTTTTGTTATTGGTTGATTGATTGTTTTTGATTGGTTTCCATATTAGAGATGGACATGCTCAGTGACTCTGGGTGCATGAATGCTGTTACCTTTTTATTTCTAAAACAAGCACTTAAAGAGACTCCGCACATTGTAATTTTCAAGTGTTTTGGGCTCAAATCCCCAGTGAAATAAACTGAAAGATGTTTGAGTCTCAAAATAAATAAATAGATAGATAGATAGATAGATAGATAGATAGATAGATAAATAAAAGGGATTTAGCCCATTCAGTTGGAAGCTGGCTGAGTGGTCTCCTTTTGTAACAGAGAACAAACCTGCCTCCATAGTGGATCTACTTCTTTAGCTCTAACGTCTGCACTCTGCTGCCTGTGCTTAGTCACTCTGGCTCTGCAACTTTTGCAAAAGAATGTTTCCTCTAGCCTGAAATATACAGGATAGCACATTCTCAAGGCGCTGACCTTTAGAAGTATAACACTTTTCTATTCCTATAGAGACACAAAGTTGCAGAAGAGAGAATAACATGTGTCTTCCTGGAGGTTCACAGGAACATGTGACCAGACCTACGTGGACAGCTGCAAGAACAAAGGATTCCAGCACCAAGAAGTTTGCAGCAACCAACCACAACCCTGTCCCCTTTTAGTGTAAAAAGAAGCCTGAATTCTAACTCAGGTAAAATGGTTCTTTGGGACACTAGTCCACCATCTTCTTGTTCTACTGGCTTTCTGAATAAAGTCACTATTCCTTGCCTCAACACTTCACTTCTTGATTTACTGGCCTGTTGTGCAGTGAGCAGTACAAGTTTGGACTCGGTAATATTTTGACCCTTTCCCCTGGATCTATGCTTTTCCAATTGTGGTACTTATATTCCTTGGGTAAGAGGAATTATACTGGGGACACAAAAAAGTTTAGG
>NW_006786129.1:1050817-1056700 GCF_000442215.2 Lipotes vexillifer
GGAAAGAAGTTTTAAAATTTTTTACACTTAAAATATTGCTTCAACTCCATTCAGAAGGAAAATTGGCAGAATTCATATTAACAAATCTCACATTTATTTGTAAATGTCCAGATAACAAATAAATTTTATTTTATGTTTAATGAGTAATTAGAAGATTTACTATTTTGTTAGTGGGAGATCTTATAGCTTTAACCCAGTAGTCATCTTGTTTACCATTGTTTACCATTGTCAATCCATCTACCATTGTAATATGAAAAGATTATGCTTAAAGCATCAGAAATGCATGAAAAGGGCTTGCTGATGAGAGCAGACAATAGCTACATGCATGAGTTCAGAGAGGATTATTCAGCTGTTTTTGAAAAACAAGTCTATCATTTAAAAAATCAGAGATTTTTTCTTTTTAATTTTGATTATATAAACATATTTTCTCCTAAAATTAGATCAATTTCCAGCCACGATTTTCTTCATCAGCATGTTTATAAACAAGTTGAAAATACTGGGGGTTTCTTGATGAGATGAAAATAAAAATTCTGAGTACTTTCTGCATGTGATTTTGGATTGTTGTTCACTGATAGTTTTAAGATGTAATCCTTATAAATTTGTGGTTTCAATTGGGAACATGGCTCCGTAGCTAAAAACAGGAGGTTTGTACTTGACTTTGAAGTCAGAAAAATATTCAAGTTAAGTAAAGGATCAACTGAATCACGGAGGGCTGCGGCAGGAAGGGAATGCTGTGATAGTGAGCTTCCCAAAGTGAATTCAAAGACTGTGCTTCTCCAACCGTAACTGTTAAGTTGGTAGTGAGCAGCAAAAGTCAATGTAAAGGTATAAAACATATGCAAATGCTTATTTGTTTATTTTATGCTAGTGTAGAGATACAGGTGTATCTTAATTTTAGTGACCTGCTTGAGGAAACATGGACAATGATACATGAAGCCATCTCTCTTTCAAATGACCCTAAAAAATCATCCATGCAAATTTGAAGGGAACTCAGCAGGAATCTTTAAAAGGAAAAAAGAGGTAGTGTTGAGTAGTAAGAAATAAGATAGAAAGTAAAATCGAATAATAAAATAAAGATGTTTGAAACTTCTATTGAAGTCATTTCAGTTTGCAGTTATCTTGGGTGGAGAAGATCAAGAAAGAATAAAAAAATTGACAAAGACATGGGTGCAAATGTGAGTAAATTTGTTTTTAACAAATGATATATTTAACCTATTTAGAAGACATGATTTAAAATCCACTTAATAGGTTGAATTATTTCTCTCAAGTATAAACCGTTTATTATTTTTATTAAAAACTTATAGCATTCCATATAAAGATAAAAATAATACTGAATACAACAAACAGCTGAAGAATAAACAGTGTTATTATTTTGTGTTCATCTTCCAATTCAACGTTGTGTGTTATACACAGAAAGATACATATGTAAATATGTGATAGATAAGTACACAGAACCATAATTATTATTCAAATAAATTAAATCATGTGTAGTAGAAATTAATAGATGAAAAGAAACCGAATGAAAGAACTGGGCAAAATCTGATAAAATTTCCTTACTCAAGTTATATATGCCCTAGTAAGATTTATCTAGCATTAAGAAAATTTAAAATAGCTAGTAGGTTGTTATTTATTTTAAAATATTTTTGTAAATAAACATTTTAATGAAAGTAGAACACACATAGAAAAATAAACAAATTATAAGTGAACAAATTATAAACAAATCATAAGCAATGTATTTTCACAGGTGAGCACATCCAGATCACCTCTTCCCAGGGAGATACATAATAAATGCTTGCCAATATCTCAGGAGGTTCCTTCATACTGCCTCATAGGACTTCTTTCTCTTTTTCTCAGAGGCAACATGATTCTCACTTCTAACACCATTCAAACCAAAGGCTAGTTTTATCTGTTTTAGAACTTTTACAATGAAATCACATCATATGTACTCTTGTGTTTGATCTTTAACATTATTTTTGAGAAATTAATCCATGTTCCTGGAGTAGTATTAGCTTTGTTGATGTACACCATTCCATTATATGAATATACCATATTTTTAAAAACTCTATTTTACTCTTTCCAGTTTTTCCTATTACAAAAATCACTACTATATTTCTGTATATATCTTTAAATAAACCTATGTGTTTCTCTGGGAAAATTGCTTTGTCATACATTTGTTCACCTTTAGGAGATTCTGACAAATGGTTTTCTAAATTGTACCGATTTAGACATTCACCAGCAGCATATAACTGTTCCAGTTGCTTCACAACCTCATCATTGTTTAATGTTGTTGGCCTTTTAATTTTTAGGTATTTTTGTGGATATTTGCTGGAATCCTATATTTACTTAATGATTAATGGGGCCAATGTGTTTATTGGCCATGTTGATAACCTCTTCCATGAATTGCCTTTTAAAGTCTCTTCCTCATTTTTGAAATTGGTTCACTAATTTTTCCTTATTAATATGTAAGAATTCTTCACATACTCTAGATATGAGGCCTGTCTTAGTTCATTTGGACTGCTATAACAGAAAAACACAGATTAGTTAACTTATAAACAACAAAAATTTATTTCTTACAGTTCTGGAGACTCAGAAGTCCAAGATTAAGACACCAGAATGCTTGGGTTAAGGCCCTCTTCCTGGTTCATAGCCAGCAACTTCTGTGTCCTCTCATGGTGGAAGAGGCAAGGGTTATCTGTGGGGTCTTTTTTATAAGAACACTAGTCCCATTCACGAGCGTTCCATTCTCATTACTTAAGCACCTCCCAAAGGCCCCACTTTCAAGTACCATCGCCTTTGAGGGTTAGGAGTCAGTATATGAGTTTTGGGAAGACACATTCAATCCATAGCAAGGTCTTTTACGCATTAAAAATTGCTAACATCTCCCACTCCGTGGTTTGCCTTTTACCCCTGTAATGGTAGATTTTTATGAATAGAAAGCCTTCATTTTATGAACAGAAAATCTTCATATTTTCCTTTATGGTTTGTCCATTTATTGACCATTTAAGAAATCCATGCACACTCCAATGACATGATGATATTATTCTAATATATTCTATAAGCTATATTGTTTTACTTTTTACACAGAGATCTATGATCAGTCTGGAATTGGTTGTTGCAACTGGGTAGAGGGCTCAGGATTCATTTATTTTCCTTCATGTGCATATCCAGCTAAGCTGTGGCTGTTTAAGAGAAGCATTCTTTTTCTCTGTGCAGTATAAATTTTTTCAAAGCATGTGTCTATGTATATGTAGGTTTGTTTCTTGATTCCTTTTGATGTTTCATTGTCTGTTTGTCTATTCTTGTGCTAATACTACATAATTTTAGTTATTGTAAGTTTAAAATAATTCTTGATATCTGTTTGCATAAATTTTCTAACTTCGTTCATCTTCAAGGTTGCTTTGGCTGTCCTTAGCTCTTTAAATTTCCATATCAATTTTGGAAATAGCCTGTTAATTGAAAATTTTCTGGGATTTTGAATTGGATTTCATTGAATCACTATTGCTCTGGGGATAACTGACACCTTTACAATATTAAGCTTTTGAATCTATGAACATGGCATACCTTTCCATTTATTTAGGTGTTCAGAAATAGATTCATTGGAACCCAATCAGATCCTCTTGCCCTCATCTCTTAGTGCACATCACCAGCCCAGCTTCTAAATGACAGCAACCACATTTTTTTTTATTGATGAAAGCATTCTCAGTCCCCTGGAGATGCTTTGCTGCCTGCAGTAGCAAATCAGAATTTCCAAGGAATTAACACTGTTAGGAGAACTCAACCAATGACTGATAGGAGTTGTTGTATAGCCCAGTTCCCTTGCTTATCAGTTAGATACCTCTGAAGTTTGTATTTTACACCAACTCTCAGAGTTCCCCCTTGGAATTAAACTTCATTTACCCAGAGTAGTAACATTAGTAGATACCCTTATTTGGATAAGGAAATTATATTTTTTCTTTGCTATGTTTATGTTTTAATCATGAGTGAACCATGAATTTTGTCACCTGTTTCGCACTTATTGAGATAATCATAAGATTTTTTTCCCTTTTATTCAACAATATAGTATTTACATTGATTGTTTTCTAAGGGTAGACAATGGCATTCTTGGAATAATAATTTTAAAAACCCTCAGTTATGATGTGTTATCTTTCTTATGTATTGCTAGATTTATTTTGTTCATATTTTGATTATTTAAGTTTGCACCTATGATTATGAGAGTGATCTATAATTTTCCTTTGTTATAACGTCCTTGTCATGGTTTGAAATCAGAGTTATGCTGGTCACATTGTGAGTCAGGAAGTGTTTTCTCTTTCCCAACTCTCTAATTTCAAAGAAAATTGTGTAAGACTGTTGCTTCTTTTCCTAAAATGTTTGGAAGAATTTACTAGTAAAACATTCTGTGACTAGAGTTTTCTTTGTGGGAGGATATCTAATTAATTTCTTTGATATATGACTACTAAGTTTTTCAATTTCTTCTTCTTCTGTCAGTTTTTATTGGTTATGTTTTTCTCAGAACTTTTCCATCTCATCAAAATATCTTTTTTAATATTGATAGGATCTTAAAGTTGTATACCTTTTCATTGTTGGAGTTGGTAATTTATACACCTCGCTTTTTACATAATCAGTTTTTTTGTTTGTTTGTTTTTTTGTTTTTTTGCGGTACACAGACCTCTCACTGTTGTGGCCTCTCCCGTTGTGGAGCACAGGCTCTGGACGCGCAGGCTCAGCGGCCATGGCTCATGGGACCAGCCACTCCACGGCATGTGGGATCTTCCCAGACCGTGGCATGAACCCATGTCCCCTGCATCGGCAGGCTGACTCTCAACCACTGTGCCACCAGGGAAGCCCGGGAAACATTTTTACGTCAAGCTTTGGAAGATATAGTTGGTCACAAGAAATATTTCTACAGGGCAGAAGTGTAACAAGTGCAACCTAAAATTAAAAAAAAAAACTCTTAAGTCTCAAAAGTCTATATAAAGTTACCTTTATTCAAAGAAAATCTGAGAGTTGACCATGAGCAGACCTATACTGAAGGATCTTTAACAAGATATATTTCAGGAAACTGAATCCAATATGAAGTGAGTTGGCAAGAAGCAGTTATGAACAAAGAAATTTGTGACTATATAAGACAGCCTAAAAATACAGAATGTGAAAGCCAATAATAATTATAGGAAATAATGGGGGAGGGTAAAAACAATGTGGAACTAAAATATTGGACAGCAGTAAGTTAAGGGAAAGATGTTAACCAGAGTTAAAATGTTCTCATTATTATTCATGAGGAGAGAAGGGATATAGATTCTTTCTAAATTAAACATGTTAAAGAAGCAAAGAAAAAAGCATATAGAAAGCATAATATTGCATGGCAGAAAAATGCAAAATATCTTTATTTAATTTGTATTTATTTATTTTGGCCATGCTACATGGCATGTGGGATCTCAGTTCCCGGGCCACGGATTGAACCCATGCCCCTTGCAGTGGGAGTGGGGAGTCTTAACCACTGGACTGCCATGGAAGTCCCAAAATATTAGTATTTAAAGCAAATGTAAAGAGATTAATTTTACTGGTTAAAATAAAAAATTACAAAATAAAAGTTATTAGTGACATTATCTGAATGTTAATGACAAAAAATTTTAAAACAAATGGAAAGATGGAAGAGATAAGCTACATAAATACCAATCAAAGAAAAGTTTTATTTTATTATCAGAAAAACTTGATAAGAGCAATAACTTTACTCTCAAAAACTTGAGAGTAAAGCAATTTTGAACCTTGTACCTTTAATGATATAACTTTAAAATACATTAAAGGAGAAATTGACAGAAGGAAAATGAAAACTGAAAAACTTCAGTCATAGAGGGAATTTTTGCACATCTCTTTTGAGAAAGAGTG